>NC_084564.2:41146357-41188857 GCF_033978685.3 Nerophis lumbriciformis
TGTGGATATTTGCCTCCGTTTGTAAACACTCGCAGCGTGGACTCATTAAAAGGAGCGCGTAGAGTTTCATGTTCTGCGATTCAATCAAATAACACCACAGAAAACATATCTCTGCCAAAAATCCAAACTTTGTAAACTGACGAATATGAGATTATGTAAGCAAAGCGGATCAGGCAGCAGCTCACACATTCTCCTACTTTCTGTAACACCCAGGAAGAAATGGAAAAATGTCTCAACCTGTGATGGAGTAGGTTACTCTGGATGCGGAATGCTGCTCTGATATCTTCTTAGGACTGTGGTCAGAGAGTAGGGCACAGAGAGGCTTTCAGGCGCTCTTTAAAGGTGAAGTTGTGGTATAGGTGTGTGTGGTCTAAAGGGAACATATACAAAGAATGATTAGGATACATTTAGGCAATATAATATTCAATAATATAACAGGATATGTATAATGTTATATATAATACACTCTACATTGTGTTATAAAATATACAAACAAATGTACATGGGCTATTAAAGCAGTCCATTAGAGATGAATGGAGAATAAGCACTGCTGATTTAGACAGTGCTTTAAACGTGGTCTATGTCGCCCTCTAGTGGTAGGATAGGGTAACTACTGTGTAACGAGAAGTATTAAAGTTGAACTGATTGATTGATTGATTGATTGATTTAGACTTTTATTAGTATATTGCACAGTACAGTACATATTCCGTACAATTGACCACTAAATGGTAACACCCCAATAAGTTTTTCACACTTGTTTGTAAGTCGAGGTCCACGTTAATCAATTCATGGTAAACAGCTGGCGAATTATATCGTCAAGCAGAAACATTGGCGCAAACAAACACTCGGTTAAGGCTACAGCTAACACATTATAGGCATTTTAGCACGAATAACCGTGCTATATTCGACGTATACTTACATTTTAGTCAGAAACGCACACGATGCTGTTTACACAATCATCCTAAGAGCCCATATTACTACAAACAGGAAATGACGTCTCAGACTAGATCGCCAAATTAAGAGCACAGGAAATCGAACATCTCAAAACTGCGTCAGAATAAGATAAGACTAAAACACTTTCTGACACAACCATAATTAGGGCCCGCATGGCCCATTGCATAAGGACTCCCACAGGGAGTCCTTATGCAATGGGACATAAGGACCTGTTGAATTTCTAAGGTTTTATTCTTTCTTATTATTATTAGGGCCCGCAATGGCCCATTGCAAAAGGACTCCCGAAGGGAGTCCTTATGCAATGGGACATAAGGACCTATTGTTATTCGTTCGTTTTATTATTCTTTATTCTTCCGCCGCCACAACAAACTGTAATTTGACCCACTTAACATGCTTCAAAACTCACCATATTTGACCCACACATCAGGACCTGCAAAAATTACCTTTTTAAAAAAAAAACGAACCTCAAAACTCAAAATTGCGCTCTAGCGCCCCCTAGGGAAAAACAAAATAGACTGCCTATATCTCCCACTAGGAAGATCGGACAGACATGAAACAAAAACCTTTATGTAGGTCTGACTCAGACCTAGACTGTATATCATCGAGCAGAAATCAACAGGAAGTTGGCAATTCCCCCTTCAAGACAAAAAAAGTACTAAAAACAGTCACTTTTGCCTCTTTGAGCTGTAATTTGACCCCATTAACATGCTTCAAAACTCACCAAACTGAACGCACACATCAGGACTGGCAAAAATTGCGATCTAATAAAAAAACCTAACCCCAAATCTCAAAATTGTGCTCTAGCGCAATTTTTTAATAAAACGCACAAAAAACTGCTCCTCGGATGAAAAAACTGACAAAACTGCCTGTAACTCCTACTGGGAAGGTCGGAGAGAGATGAAACAAAAACCTCTATGTAGGTCTCACTTAGACCTACATTTCATAAATTTACAACCCCCAGCAAAAATCAACAGGAAGTTTGCTATTCCCCCTTCAAAACAACATTTTTGTAAAAACCGGTCACCTTTCTTCAAACATTATCTCCTCTGAGCGCGTTTGTTGTTTCAGCTTCAAACTAACACAGGAGAGAGATTGAACCCTTCTGATTAAAAGTTGGCGAAAGAGTTTTGATACCTGCTCCGGTTTTGATTTTATGACCCTGCTGTTTTTTTAAGATGGCTGCTTAAAAGCAGGATGCACCAGTGTGCCCACACAATGCAGACTAGGTAGGTACACTAGACAAAAGTATTGGGACACTTATGACTATCACTGGACAAAAGTATTGGGACACTTAAGCCGAAAACTGGACAAAAGTATTGGGACACTTGGGACTACAACTTGACAAAAGTATTGGGACACTTACGACTAAAAGTAGACAACAGTATTGGGAAACTTAGGACTACCACTGGACAAAAGTATTGGGACACTTACACTGGACAAAAGTATTGGGACACTTGGGACGAAAACTGGACAAAAGTATTGGGACACTTAGGACTAGCACCTGCCAAATACGCGGGCCCGACCAATGCTGCTTGCAGCTTTAATTATTATTATTATTATTATTCCGCAACTTTGCGCTGTAATTTGACCCCCTTAACATACTTCAAAACTCACCAAATTTTACACACACATCAGTATTATACGGCAAAACTTTTTATCAAAAAACCAAAACTCAAAATTGCGCTCTAGCGCCCCCTACGGGAAAAAAAACTAGACTGCCTGTAACTCCCACTAGGAAGGTCGGAGAGACATGAAACAAAAACCTTTATGTAGGTCTGACTTAGACCTAGATTTCATGATAGTATATTCTCCGGCAAAAATCAACAGGAAGTTGGCAATTCCCCCTTCAAGACAAAAAAGTACTAAAAACAGTCACTTTTGCCTCTTTGAGCTGTAATTTGACCCCCTTAACATGCTTCAAAACTCACCAAACTGAACACAAACTGGCTAAAATTGTGATTTAATGAAAAAACCTAACCCCAAATCTCAAAATTGTGCTCTACCGCAATTTTTTAATAAAACGCAGAAAAAACTGCTCCTCGGAAGAAAAAAAATGACAAAACTGCCTGTAACTCCCACTGGGAAAGTCAGAGAGACATGAAACAAAAACCTCTAGATTGACAACCCTCAGCAAAAATCAACAGGAAGTTTGCAATTTCCCCTTCAAAACAAAAATTTTTTTATAAACCGGTCACTTCTCTTCAAACATTATCTCCTCTGAGCGCGTTTGTCGTTTCGGCTTCAAACTAACACAGGAGAGAGATTGAACCCTTCCAAATGAAAGTTATCGAAATAATTTTTATAACTGCTCCGGTTTTGATTTTATGAGCCTTCAAAGAACCGCTGCGCTGATGCTGCTGCGCTGATGCTGCTGCACTGCTGTTTTCTCAAGATGGCTGCTTAAAAGCAGGAAGCACCAGCGTGCCCACACAATGCAGACAAGGTAGGTACACTAGACAAAAGTCTTGGGACACTTCGGACTAAAAGTAGACAAAAGTATTGGGACACTTATGACTACCACTGGACAAAAGTATTGGGACATTTAGGCCGAAAACTGGACAAAAGTATTGGGATACTTGGGACTAAAACTTGACAAAAGTATTGGGACACTTGGGACTAAAACTTGACAAAAGTATTGGGACACTTCGGACTAAAAGTAGACAAAAGTATTGGGACATTTAGGCCGAAAACTGGACAAAAGTATTGGGATACTTGGGACTAAAACTTGACAAAAGTATTGGGATACTTGGGACTAAAACTTGACAAAAGTATTGGGACACTTGGGACTAAAACTTGACAAAAGTATTGGGACACTTCGGACTAAAAGTAGACAAAAGTATTGGGACACTTATGACTACCACTGGACAAAAGTATTGGGACATTTAGGCCGAAAACTGGACAAAAGTATTGGGATACTTGGGACTAAAACTTGACAAAAGTATTGGGACACTTGGGACTAAAACTTGACAAAAGTATTGGGACACTTCGGACTAAAAGTAGACAAAAGTATTGGGACACTTATGACTACCACTGGACAAAAGTATTGGGACATTTAGGCCGAAAACTGGACAAAAGTATTGGGATACTTGGGACTAAAACTTGACAAAAGTATTGGGACACTTCGGACTAAAAGTAGACAAAAGTATTGGGACACTTATGACTACCACTGGACAAAAGTATTGGGACATTTAGGCCGAAAACTGGACAAAAGTATTGGGATACTTGGGACTAAAACTTGACAAAAGTATTGGGACACTTGGGACTAAAACTTGACAAAAGTATTGGGACACTTCGGACTAAAAGTAGACAAAAGTATTGGGACACTTATGACTACCACTGGACAAAAGTATTGGGACATTTAGGCCGAAAACTGGACAAAAGTATTGGGATACTTGGGACTAAAACTTGACAAAAGTATTGGGACACTTGGGACTAAAACTTGACAAAAGTATTGGGACACTTCGGACTAAAAGTAGACAAAAGTATTGGGACATTTAGGCCGAAAACTGGACAAAAGTATTGGGATACTTGGGACTAAAACTTGACAAAAGTATTGGGATACTTGGGACTAAAACTTGACAAAAGTATTGGGACACTTGGGACTAAAACTTGACAAAAGTATTGGGACACTTCGGACTAAAAGTAGACAAAAGTATTGGGACACTTATGACTACCACTGGACAAAAGTATTGGGACATTTAGGCCGAAAACTGGACAAAAGTATTGGGATACTTGGGACTAAAACTTGACAAAAGTATTGGGACACTTGGGACTAAAACTTGACAAAAGTATTGGGACACTTCGGACTAAAAGTAGACAAAAGTATTGGGACACTTATGACTACCACTGGACAAAAGTATTGAGACATTTAGGCCGAAAACTGGACAAAAGTATTGGGATACTTGGGACTAAAACTTGACAAAAGTATTGGGACACTTGGGACTAAAACTTGACAAAAGTATTGGGACACTTCGGACTAAAAGTAGACAAAAGTATTGGGACACTTATGACTACCACTGGACAAAAGTATTGGGACATTTAGGCCGAAAACTGGACAAAAGTATTGGGATACTTGGGACTAAAACTTGACAAAAGTATTGGGACACTTCGGACTAAAAGTAGACAAAAGTATTGGGACACTTATGACTACCACTGGACAAAAGTATTGGGACATTTAGGCCGAAAACTGGACAAAAGTATTGGGATACTTGGGACTAAAACTTGACAAAAGTATTGGGACACTTGGGACTAAAACTTGACAAAAGTATTGGGACACTTCGGACTAAAAGTAGACAAAAGTATTGGGACACTTATGACTACCACTGGACAAAAGTATTGGGACATTTAGGCCGAAAACTGGACAAAAGTATTGGGATACTTGGGACTAAAACTTGACAAAAGTATTGGGACACTTGGGACTAAAACTTGACAAAAGTATTGGGACACTTCGGACTAAAAGTAGACAAAAGTATTGGGACACTTATGACTACCACTGGACAAAAGTATTGGGACATTTAGGCCGAAAACTGGACAAAAGTATTGGGATACTTGGGACTAAAACTTGACAAAAGTATTGGGACACTTGGGACTAAAACTTGACAAAAGTATTGGGACACTTCGGACTAAAAGTAGACAAAAGTATTGGGACACTTATGACTACCACTGGACAAAAGTATTGGGACATTTAGGCCGAAAACTGGACAAAAGTATTGGGATACTTGGGACTAAAACTTGACAAAAGTATTGGGACACTTGGGACTAAAACTTGACAAAAGTATTGGGACACTTCGGACTAAAAGTAGACAAAAGTATTGGGACACTTATGATTACCACTGGACAAAAGTATTGGGACATTTAGGCCGAAAACTGGACAAAAGTATTGGGATACTTGGGACTAAAACTTGACAAAAGTATTGGGACACTTGGGACTAAAACTTGACAAAAGTATTGGGACACTTCGGACTAAAAGTAGACAAAAGTATTGGGACACTTATGACTACCACTGGACAAAAGTATTGGGACATTTAGGCCGAAAACTGGACAAAAGTATTGGGATACTTGGGACTAAAACTTGACAAAAGTATTGGGATACTTGGGACTAAAACTTGACAAAAGTATTGGGACACTTAGGACTAGCACCTGCCAAATACGCGGGCCCGACCAATGCTGCTTGCAGCTTTAATCTACATTTATTTCTTCTCTGTAAAACATGTGATGTATGTGACACCTACAATTTCTAGTCCCAATTGTTTTGTAAATGAATGTGTCCTAATTTTGTTGGATGTATTTTCGTATCTAAGGCCATGTCTACACTAAGTCGTTTAATACCAGACCTGGGCAAATTAAGGCCCGGGGGCCAAATGCGGCCCGTTAAGCTTTTCAATCTGGCCCGCCGGACATTCCCAAATAATTTTTTTAGATCTTTTTAAGATGTGCACTCATGTTTTCTAATGATCGCAAGTCTTCAACTATACTAAGTATTCCAATGGTTGGAATCTGCACTTTTGCATGATATAGTAGTTACTATGGCATACTTGCCAACCCTCCCGGATTTTCCGGGAGACTCCCGAAATTCAGCGCCTCTCCCGAAAACCTCCCGGGACAAATTTTCTCCCGAAATCGACAGCCTGTTTACACGTCCGCTTTCCCACAATATAAACAGCGTGCCTGCCCAATCACGTTATAACTGTAGAATGATGGAGGGCGAGTTCTTGGTTTCTTATGTGTGTTTATTGTTAGGCAGTTTCATTAACGTCCTCCCAGCGCGGTAACAACACACAAAAAAAAAGCAGTCACGTTTTCGTCTACCGTAAAGCAGTTCGTCTGCCGTAAACAGCAATGTTGTGACACTCTTAAACAGGACAATACTGCCATCTACTGTACATGCATATGTGACAATAACATCTACGGCTTTTAGAGAGTGCAGTGCACAGCTGCGCACACAACAAGGAGACGAAGCAGAATGCATCATCAGAGAGGGTGTTCAGCATGGTTAGAAAAATAGTGACAGAGAACAGAACAAGGATGGACAATTCAACCCTTAACTCAACAATGAGTAGATGAGTGTTATGTGTGTGTATATGTGTGTAAATAAATGAACACTGAAATTCAAGTATTTATCTTATTTTTATATATATATATATATATATATATATATATATATATATATATATATATATAATAAATATATATATATATATATATATATATATATATATATATATATATATATATATATATATATATATATATATATATATATAGCTAGAATTCACTGAAAGTCAAGTATATATATATATATATATATATATATATATATATATATATATATATATATATATATATATATGAAATACTTGACTTGGTGAATTCTAGCTGTAAATATACTCCTCCCCTCTTAACCACGCCCCCAAGCACACCCCCTGACCACGCCCCCCTCCCCCACCTCCCGAAATCGGAGGTCTCAAGGTTGGCAAGTATGACTATGGTCATCTAATTAGTTACTATGGTCATCTGATTAGTTACTATGGTCATCTGATTAGTTACTATGGTCATCTAATTAGTTACTATGGTCATCTGATTAGTTACTATGGTCATCTAATTAGTTACTATGTTAACTACCAAACTTAACTTATGGTTTAGTTACCAAACCGTAACTTAGAAGGGTTGGCTGAACAAATATAAGGTATAATGCAATTGATGCTCATGTCAACTACCAATCTGTAACTTAGAATGGTAGGCTGAACAGCTATAAGGTATGATGCAATCGATGCTCGTGTTAACTACCAAATTGTAACTTAGAATGGTAGGCTGAACAACTATAAGGTATGATGCAATCGATGCTCATGTTAACTACCAAACCGTAAATTAGAACGGCAGGCTGAACAACTATAAGGTATGATGCAATCGATGCTCATGTTAACTACCAAACCGTAACTTAGAACGGCAGGCTGAACAACTATAAGGTATGATGCAATCGATGCTCATGTTAACTACCAAACTGTAACTTAGAATGGTAGGCTGAACAACTATAAGGTATGATGCAATCGATGCTCATGTTAACTACCAAACTGTAACTTAGAATGGTAGGCTGAACAGCTATAAGGTATGATGCAATTGATGCTCATGTTAACTGCCAAACTGTAACTTAGAATGGTAGGCTGAACAGCTATAAAGGTATGATGCAATCGATGCTCATGTTAACTACCAAACCGTAACTTAGAATGGTAGGCTGAACAGCTATAAGGTGTGATGCAATCAATGCTCATGTTAACTACCAAACTGTAACTTAGAATGGTAGGCTGAACAGCTATAAAGGTATGATGCAATTGATGCTCATGTTAACTACCAAACTGTAACTTAGAACGGCAGGCTGAACAACTATAAGGTATGATGCAATCAATGCTCATGTTAACTACCAAACTGTAACTTAGAATGGTAGGCTGAACAGCTATAAGGTATGATGCAATCGATGCTCATGTTAACTACCAAACTGTAACTTAGAATGGTAGGCTGAACAGCTATAAGGTATGATGCAATTGATGCTCATGTTAACTACCAAACTGTAACTTAGAATGGTAGGCTGAACAGCTATAAAGGTATGATGCAATCAATGCTCATGTTAACTACCAAACTGTAACTTAGAATGGTAGGCTGAACAGCTATAAAGGTATGATGCAATCAATGCTCATGTTAACTACCAAACTGTAACTTAGAATGGCAGGCTGAACAGCTATAAGGTATGAAGCAATCAATGCTCATGTTAACTACCAAACTGTAACTTACAATGGTAGGCTGAACAACTATAAGGTATGATGCAATCGATGCTCATAGTAACTACCAAACCGTAACTTAGAAAGGCAGGCTGAACAACTATGAGATATGATGCAATCGATGCTCATGTTAACTACCATACCATAACTTAGAACGGCAGGCTGAACAACTATAAGGTATGATGCATTCGATGCTCATGTGAACTACCAAACTGTAACTTAGAATGGTAGGCTGAACAGCTATAAGGTATGATGCAATTGATGCTCATGTTAACTACCAAACTGTAACTTAGAACGGCAGGCTGAACAACTATAAGGTATGATGCAATCAATTCTCATGTTAACTACCAAACTGTAACTTAGAATGGTAGGCTGAACAGCTATAAAGGTATGATGCAATTGATGCTCATGTTAACTACCAAACTGTAACTTAGAACGGCAGGCTGAACAACTATAAGGTATGATGCAATCAATGCTCATGTTAACTACCAAACTGTAACTTAGAATGGTAGGCTGAACAACTATAAGGTATGATGCAATCGATGCTCATGTTAACTACCAAACCGTAACTTAGAACGGCAGGCTGAACAACTATAAGGTATGATGCAATCGATGCTCATGTTAACTACCAAACTGTAACTTAGAATGGTAGGCTGAACAGCTATAAGGTATGATACAATCGATGGTCGTGTTAACTAAAAAATAATAATTTAAAACATTTATATGCACGTACAACACGTAGAACCTTTAGCATATCAGTATGTGGAATTCAATTATGGAATGGATTAAGTAAAGAAGTTAAACATTGTACTGATATGATCCAGTTTAAGAGGTTGTTCAAAATAATAGTGCTTACAAAAGTACAAAGAAGAAGAATTATGAGAAATGCTTTCAACCTTATTGAAAATAAGATATTCTTCATCTCAGTATGTTAATAATGACTGAATTAATTACTTACATATAACAAAACTACTAAGGTATGATGCAATCGATGCTCATGTTAACTACCAAACTGTAACTTAGAATGGTAGGCTGAACAGCTATAAAGTATGATGCAATCGATGCTCATGTTAACTACCAAACTCCATCCATCCATCCATCTTCTTCCGCTTATCCGAGGTCGGGTCGCGGGGGCAGCAGCTTAAGCAGGGAAGCCCAGACTTCCCTCTCCCCAGCCACTTCGTCCAGCTCCTCCAGGGGGATCCCGAGGCGTTCCCAGGCCAGCCGGGAGAGATAGTCTTCCCAGCGTGTCCTGGGTCTTCCCCGTGGCCTCCTACTGGTCGGACGTGCCCGAAACACCTCCCTAGGGAGGCGTTCGGGTGGCATCCTGACCAGATGCCCGAACCACCTCATCTGGCTCCTCTCGATGTGGAGGAGCAGCGGCTTTACTTTGAGCTCCCCCCGAATGACAGAGCTTCTCACCCTATCTCTAAGGGAGAGCCCCGCCACTCGGCGGAGGAAACTCATTTCGGCCGCTTGTACCCGTGATCTTGTCCTTTCGGTCATAACCCAAAGCTCATGACCATAGGTGAGGATGGGAACGTAGATCGACCGGTAAATTGAGAGCTTTGCCTTCCGGCTCAGCTCCTTCTTCACCACAACGGATCGATACAGCGTCCGCATTACTGAAGACGCCGCACCAATCCGCCTGTCGATCTCACGATCCACTCTTCCCCCACTCGTGAACAAGACTCCGAGGTACTTGAACTCCTCCACTTGGGGCAAGATCTCCTCCCCAACCCGGAGATGGCACTCCACCCTTTTCCGGGAGAGAACCATGGACTCGGACTTGGAGGTGCTGATTCCCATCCCAGTCGCTTCACACTCGGCTGCGAACCGATCCAGTGAGAGCTGAAGATCTTGGCCGGAGGAAGCCATCAGGACCACATCATCTGCAAATAGCAGTGACCTAATCCTGCAGCCACCAAACCAGATCCCCTCAACGCCTTGACTGCGCCTAGAAATTCTGTCCATAAAAGTTATGAACAGAATGGGTGACAAAGGGCAGCCTTGGCGGAGTCCAACCCTCACTGGAAACGTGTCCGACTTACTACCGGCAATGCGGACCAAGCTCTGACACTGATTATACAGGGAGCGGACTGCCACAATAAGACAGTCCGTTACCCCATACTCTCTGAGCACTCCCCACAGGACTTCCCGAGGTACACGGTCGAATGCCTTCTCCAAGTCCACAAAGCACATGTAGACTGGTTGGGCAAACTCCCATGCACCCTCAAGGACCCTGCCGAGAGTATAGAGCTGGTCCACAGTTCCACGACCAGGACGAAAACCACACTGTTCCTCCTGAATCCGAGGTTCGACTATCCGGCGTAGCCTCCTCTCCAGTACACCTGAATAGACCTTACCGGGAAGGCTAACTACCAAACTGTAACTTAGAATGGTAGGCTGAACAGCTATAAGGTATGATGCAATCGATGCTCATGTTAACTACCAAACTGTAACTTAGAATGGTAGGTAGGCGGAAATGCCTTCAAGCAATTCTCTAAACAGTTGGTTTGAATAATCAAACGGCTCATGAAATTTCAGCCAACCATCACTACTATTTGTATGTTTTTATCAAACATAAAACATTGTCAGAGTCTTCTTTACTGTAAGAGCCATGTTGGACACACAATCAAAATCAAATCCGGAACGCAATATCACCTTTTAGCAGAAGTTTGTTTCAAACTGTTACTTTAACATGTTTATTATCTGGAAGACTGACACAGGCATTTAGCTTCTCCACACACCATCCTGACTCACGGTTTCAACATTTAGTTCTTCTTAAAAGTCTATTTAATGACTTTGTACTTTCCGCAACTGTTGGCTTTCCCAATGTGAAGACTATTTGGAGATAGCACTTTAGCAATATCAGAGAAGTGCTTGCTTCCACTTTTTGGAACAAAAGGCAGAAAAGAGGATTTCCTGAGTCGGGTGTTGTTTGGATCTACTTTCACTTCCTTTCCCTTCAGGAATAAAAGTTGTCTCCACAAGTCCGATCCGTACGACAAAAGAAAGCTACAAGGATGATCTCCTTTCTGGGTGAGTTTGCTTTGTTTCATGACAATATTTCTTATCAACTCCTGAAATATCTTCTTCTCTTACAGTTGTAGTCCTGCTGGCGTCCCCCGTGGGTATGTATGCCATATTACACACACACACACACACACACACACACACACACACACACACACACACACACACACACACACACACACGTATAAGCTGTGAAAATCTGTGTGCTTGAGTCCTAACACTAATACAAAAACTCACAATAATGTCTGATTGAAAGCTAAAAATGTTATAACAGACCACCTAAAAAACCTTAATGGAATTTTTATTTTTTTACTGAATGAGACACCCAGAATGTACATGAAAATAAAGAATGTGGGATTTACAATATTAACTATGAAGGATAAAACACTGAATATTGACAACATATGAACGTCACACCCCCTCTCCATACACATATTTTACAATCAAGCAAAACGCAACAAAAATGCAACAAACACATTAAAATATGAACGTGAAGGGTTAAAAAAAAACACTAACTAATTAGATGGCCATAGTAACTAATTACATGACCATAGTAACTAATTACATTACCATAGTAACTAATTACATGACCAGTGTACCTAATTAGATGACCATAGTAACTAATTAGATGACCATAGTAACTAATTACATTACCAGTGTAACTAATTAGATGGCAATAGTGACTAATTAGAGGACCATAGTAACTAATTACATTACCATAGTAACTAATTTGATGGCCATATTAGTGCTGCCCATCTGGTCAACATGTGAAATAACAAGTGTGTGTAAAAAAAAATTGAAGTGCTCCCCCTCTGGCCAACATATAAAATAACAAGTGCGTGTAAAAATTTGAAGTGCTCCCCCTCTGGTCAACATATGAAATAACAAGTGTGTGTAAAAAAAATTGAAGTTATCCCCTCTGGCCAACATGAAATAACAAGTGCGTGTAAAAATTTGAAGTGCTCCCCCTCTGGTCAACATATGAAATAACAAGTGTGTGTAAAAAAAATTGAAGTTATCCCCTCTGGCCAACATGAAATAACAAGTGCGTGTAAAAATTTGAAGTGATCCCCCTCTGGTCAACATATGAAATAACAAGTGTGTGTAAAAAAAATTGAAGTTATCCCCTCTGGCCAACATGAAATAACAAGTGCGTGTAAAAATTTGAAGTGCGTGTAAAAATTTGAAGTGCTCCCCCTCTGGCCAACATATGAAATAACAAGTGTGTGTAAAAATTTGAAGTGCTCCCCCTCTGGCCAACATATGAAATAACAAGTGCGTGTAAAAAATTTGAAGTGCTCCCCCTCTGGCCAATATATGAAATAACAAGTGCGTGTAAAAATTTGAAGTGCTCTCCCTCTGGCCAACATATGAAATAACAAGTGTGTGTACATTTTTTTTAAGTGCTCCCCCTCTGACCAACATATGAAATAACAAGTGTCTGTAAAAATTTGAAGTGCTCCCCCTCTGGCCAACTTGTGAAATAACAAGTGTGTGTAAAAATCTGAAGTGCTCCCCCTCTGGCCAACATATAAAATAACAAGTGCGTGTAAAAATTTGAAGTGCTCCCCCCTCTGGCCAACATATGAAATAACAAGTGTGTCTAAGAAATTGAAGTGCTCCCTTCTGGCCAACATATGAAATAACAAGTGTGTGTAAAAATTTGAAGTGATCCCCCTCTGGCCAACATATGAAATAACAAGTGTGTGTAAAAATTTGAAGTGCTCCCCCTCTGGCCAACATATGAAATAACAAGTGTGTGTACAAATTTGAAGTGCTCCCCCTCTGGCCAACATATGAAATAACAAGTGCGTGTAAAAATTTGAAGTGATCCCCCTCTGGCCAACATATGAAATAACAAGTGTGTGCAAAAAATTTTAAGTGCTCCCCCTCTGGCCAACATATGAAATAACAAGTGTATGTAAAAATTTGAAATGATCCCCCTCTGGCCAACATATGAAATAACAAGTGTGTGTAAAAAAAATTGAAGTGATCCCTTCTGGCCAACATATGAAATAACAAGTGCGTGTAAAAAATTTGAAGTGCTCCCCCCCTGGCCAATATATGAAATAACAAGTGCGTGTAAAAATTTGAAGTGATCCCCCTCTGACCAACATATGAAATAACAAGTGTGTGCAAAAAATTTGAAGTGCTCCCCCTCTGGTCAACATATGAAATAACCAGTGTGTGAAAAAAAATTGAAGGGCTCCCCCTCTGGCCAACATATGAAATAACAAGTGTGTGTACATTTCTTTGAAGTGCTCCCCCTTAGGCCAACATATGAAATAACAAGTGTGTGTAAAAAAATTTAAGTGATCTCCTCTGGTCAACATATGAAATAACAAGTGCGTGTAAAAATTTGAAGTGATCCCCTCTGGCCAACATATGAAATAACAAGTGTGTGTAAATTTTTTTGAAATGATCCCCCTCTGGCCAACATATGAAATAACAAGTGTGTGTAAAAAAAATTGAAGTGATCCCTTCTGGCCAACATATGAAATAACAAGTGTGTGTAAAAAAAATTTAAGTGATCCCCTCTGGCCAACATATGAAATAACAAGTGTGTGTAAAAATTTGAAGTGCTCCCCCTCTGACCAACATATGAAATAACAAGTGTGTGCAAAATTTTTTAAGTGCTCCCCCTCTGGTCAACATATGAAATAACCAGTGTGTGAAAAAAAATTGAAGGGCTCCCCCTCTGGCCAACATATGAAATAACAAGTGTGTGTACATTTCTTTGAAGTGCTCCCCCTTAGGCCAACATATGAAATAACAAGTGTGTGTAAAAAAATTTAAGTGATCTCCTCTGGCCAACATATGAAATAACAAGTGCGTGTAAAAATTTGAAGTGATCCCCCTCTGGCCAACATATGAAATAACAACTGTGTGTAACATTTTTTGAAATGATCCCCCTCTGGCCAACATATGAAATAACAAGTGCGTGTAAAAATTTGAAGTGATCCCCCTCTGGCCAACATATGAAATAACAAGTGCGTGTAAAAATTTGAAGTGCTCCCCCTCTGGCCAACATATGAAATAACAAGTGTGTGTAAAAAAAAAAATTGAAGTGCTCCCCCTCTGGCCAACATATGAAATAACAAGTGTGTGTAAAAATTTGAAGTGCTCCCCCTCTGGCCAACATATGAAATAACAAGTGCGTGTAAAAATTTGAAGTGATCCCCCTCTGGCCAACATATGAAATAACAAGTGTGTGTAAAAAAATTTAAGTGATCCCCTCTGGCCAACATATGAAATAACAAGTGTGTGTAAAAATTTGAAGTGCTCCCCCTCTGACCAACATATGAAATAACAAGTGTGTGCAAAAATTTTTAAGTGCTCCCCCTCTGGTCAACATATGAAATAACAAGTGCGTGTAAAAATTTGAAGTGCTCCCCCTCTGGCCAACATATGAAATAACAAGTGTGTGTACATTTCTTTTAAGTGCTCCCCCTCTGACCAACATATGAAATAACAAGTGCGTGTAAAAATTTGAAGTGATCCCCCTCTGACCAACATATGAAATAACCAGTGTGTGAAAAAAAAATTGAAGGGCTCCCCCTCTGGCCAACATATGAAATAACAAGTGTGTGTACATTTCTTTGAAGTGCTCCCCCTTAGGCCAACATATGAAATAACAAGTGTGTGTAAAAATCTGAAGTGCTCCCCCTCTGGCCAACATATAAAATAACAAGTGCGTGTACAAATTTGAAGTGCTCCCCCCTCTGGCCAACATATGAAATAACAAGTGTGTCTAAGAAATTGAAATGCGCCTCCTTTGGCCAAAATGTATTAAAAATTAAATTTATATATATATATATATATATATATATATATATATATATATATATATATATATATATATATATATATATATATATATATATATATATATGTATGTATATAGAGACATACTGTAATAACTTGAAGTAAATAATGAAGATTAAAACCAATTACAGACCAAAAATAAAAAATACAAAATAATTAAAAGCTTACCTTTTTTATATTTGCATAGTATGTATATATTATTAATGTTGTAAATACACATCTTTATATATCTAGAAAGGCTGGTCCTAAAGAGGTAAGCATTTTCCAGAGGTCTCAAGAAGGTAACAAATACCAAAATGTGTGTGTGTGTGTGTGTGTGTGTGTGTGTGTGTGTGTGTGTGTGTGTGTGTGTGTGTGTGTGTGTGTGTGTGTGTAGCGCCCTCCGTGACCTCCGCCAGCGCACGACTGGAGGTGACCTCAGGACATTCCCGGGTCTTCTCCGGTGAACAGGTCCAGCTCAGATGCAGCATCACCGACAGCCACAAGTCCACCTGGGACTACTTGTGGTTCAAGGACTCCAAGCAGATCCCGCAAAATAGCGAGACGTTGACGCTGACGCTGAGGCTGAGGGGCAATATTACTGGGAGTGAAGCGCTTCAATGCCAAGGCGTCAGGGACACGGCGGTGGGAAACATTTTCACCGTCAAAAGCCCGCCCGTGGACATCAATGTGGACGGTAAGATTCTTCTCAGGGGGGATTATTGTCGGTCTTGTCTGGCTGCTGTACAAAACCCTCTCTTTCATAAATAAATAAATATAAATGATGTATATGAATGATGTAGATCCCCTCCACTTGGTCAATTGAAAAAAAGTAGCTCGCCTGCAGAAAAGGTGTGGCCACCCCTGAGCTAATCCTAGCAACTGAAATGGTTGCTTGTAAGGTAAAGCGCAACAATTAGCCGAGAGACGGCTCTCATCTCGAAGCGCTCTTAAGTTGAGGTACCAGTGTAGAGAGATACCCGCCGGGATACATTGTGGTCGTCATTGATCTCTCTCCAGGAGGTTGGGCCATTCTCGAGGCCCCCCTGCATCCCGTCCTCGTCGGAGAAGCCTTGAACGTGACGTGCCGCGTCCGGGACAGCCCGCGACTCCACGAGGTGATTTTGTACAAAGATGGCGTCGCGGTCATGACCCAGAGTGACTTCGGCCCACGTTTGTACCTGCCCCGCTTGAACCTGGAGGACCAGGGACTGTACTCCTGCAGGGCGTCGTGGGACAACCACGGACGGACGTATTCTGGGATTTCAGCCGGCGTTCAAGTTCAGGTCTTGGGTGAGTTTATGTGCACGTTTTGACCTCCATCCATTTTCTTCCACTTATCCGAGGTCGGGTCGCAAGGGCAGCAGCTTAAGCAAAGAAGCCCAGACTACCCTCACCCTAGCCTCCCGGGGGATCCGGAGGCATTCCTAGGCCAGCCGGGAGACATAGTATTCCCAACGTGTCCTGGGTCTGCCGGCCGGACGTGCCCTAAACACCTCCCTAGGGAGGCGTTCGGGTGGCATCCTGACCAGATGCCCGAACCACCTCATCTGGCTCCTCTCCATGTGGAGGAGCAGCGGCTTTACTTTGAGCTCCTCCCGGATGGCAGAGCTTCTCACCCTATCTCTAAGGGAGAGACCCGCCACCCGGCGGAGGAAACTCATTTCGGCCGCTTGTACCCGTGATCTTGTCCTTTCGGTCATAACCCAAAGCTCATGACCATAGGTGAGGATGGGAACGTAGATCGACCGATAAATTGAGGGCTTTGCCTTCCGGCTCAGCTCCTTCTTCACCACAACGGATCGATACAGCTTCCGCATTACTGAAGACGCCGCAACAATCCGCCTGTCGATCTCACGATCCACTCTTCCCTTACCCGTGAACAAGACTCCTAGGTACTTGAACTCCTCCTCCACTTTAATTATTTTAATGTTTCTAATAGTTGAACACGGGTTCTTTACCTTTTTGACCTCCGGGCCAATGTTCTCTCTAATTTGTCATGTGTGTGAGCAAATGCAAAAACTCAGTGGAGCACTGGGGCCACACCAGCATCACACCTGTCCCAAACCTGACTAAATAACAAGTTAAGTGTTTTATTATTTATGGGCAGACTTTCTAGACGCAGTCAGGGTGTGGAGGGTTTCCAGTTTGGTGGCCAGAGGATCGCATCCCTGGTTTTTGCAGATGATGTGGTCCTGTTGGCTTCATCATCAGGCTGGGACCTTCAGCGTTCACTGAGGAGGTTTTGAGCCAAGTGTGAAGCAGCTGGGATGAGGATCAGCGCCTCCAAATCTGAGGCCATGGTTCGCAGTCGGAAAAGGGTGGACTGCACCCCTCGTCGGGAGTGAAGTTCTTCCTCAAGTTGAGGAGTTCAAGAATCTCGAGGTCTTGTTCACGAGTGAGGAAAGAATGGAACGCGAGATTGACAGGCGGATTGGTGCGGCGTCTGCAGTGATGCAGTCACTGCACCGGTCTGTTGTGGTGAAGAAGGAGCTGAGCCAGAAGCCGAAGCTCTCGATTTACAAGTCGGTCTACGTTCCTACGCTCACCTATGGTCATGAACTCTGGGTAAAGACCGAAAGGACAAGGTTGCGGATGTAAGCGGCAGAAATTAGTTTCCTCCGCAGGATGTCTGGGATCACCCTCAGAAATAGGGCGAGGAACTAGGTCATCCGGGAGGGACCCAGAGTAGAGCCAATGCTCCTTCACGTCAAGAAGAGCCAGCTGATATGACTTTGGCATCTACTACGGATTCCTCCTGGATGATATCCTGCTGTCCCCACTATGGACTGGACTCTCACTATTAAGTTAGATCCACTATGGACTGGACTCTAAAACTATTATTTTAGATCCAATACGGACTGGACTCTCACTATTATGTTAGATCCACTATGGACTGGACTCTCACTATTATGTTAGATCCACTATGGACTGGACTCTCACACTATTATGTTAGATTCACTATGGACTGGACTCTCACACTATTATGTTAGATCCACTATGGACTGGACTCTCACTATTATGTTAGATCCACTATGGACTGGACTCTAACAATATTATGTTCGATCCACTATGGACTGGACTCTCACACTATTATGTTAGATCCACTATGTACTGGACTCTCACACTATTATGTTAGATCCACTATGGACTGGACTCTCACACCTTGAAGGTAGAAAAGCGCTATACAAGTATAACCCATTTATCATTTATCATTTATTATGTTAGATCCACTATGGACTGGACTCTCACACTATTATGTTAGATCCACTATGGTCTGGACTCTCACTATTATGTTAGATCCACTATGGACTGGACTCTAACAATATTATGTTCGATTCACTATGGACTGGACTCTCACACTATTATGTTAGATCCACTATGTACTGGACTCTCACACTATTATGTTAGATCCACTATGGACTGGAGTCTCACACTATTGTGTTAGATCCACTATGGACTGGACACTCACTATTATGTTAGATCCACTATGGACTGGACTCTCACACTATTATGTTAGATCCACTATGTACTGGACTCTCACACTATTATGTTAGATCCACTATGGACTGGACTCTCACACTATTATGTTAGATCCACTATGGTCTGGACTCTCACTATTATGTTAGATCCACTATGGACTGGACTCTCACAATATTATGCTAGATCCACTATGGACTGGACTCTCACTATTATGTTAGATCCACTATTTATGTTATGTTAGATCCAAGGTTTCTCATTGTCATCCCATTGGGTTGAGTTTTTCCTTGCCCTGATGTGGGATCTGAGCCGAGGATGTCGTTATGGCTTGTGCAGCCCTTTGAGACACTCGTGGTTTAGGGCTATATAAGTAAACATTGATTGATTGATTGATTGATTGATGCCTCCCTGGTGAGGTGTTTCGGGCATGTCCAGCCGGGAGGAAACCAGACCTAGGACACGTTGGAGGGACTATGTCTCACAGCTGGCCTGGGAACGCCTCGGTATCACCCCTGTGGATCTAGAGGAGGCGGCTGGGGACAGGGAAGTCTGGGCATCTCTGCTGAGACTGCTGCCCACGCGACCCGGAATCTGATAAGTGGCGGCTAATGGATGGAAGTTTTATTATTACAATCAAATGACTGTCAGTTCCATGAGATTATTTTCTAAGTCCCGGTCTAAGTGTTTTGGCCCACTTAAAAGGACAATAACAAAACTATTGTTTTTCATGAGCTGTGTACGCGTATTGTATGTCTGGGTGGAGGTCCTGCTTTGGAAATAATTTGTACCCCTTTCAGATATCGCATTTAGTTCCCATTAAAACATTCACATTTTGCACAATGAGATGTAAGCATGGGATCATGTGTACATCCCTGTAATTTTCTGTTTGTAAAATATATATTTTCATTAGTATTTATTTAATATAATAACAGCATTTCATGATTGATATTTATGAATTAGGATTCTTAATAAATGACAGTAGAATGAGCACACATTTGATTGGTAAATCATAGTGTAACGACCTGGAATTACACTTTATGTGTGGTGTTGGAGTTAATAATAATAATAATAATGGATTAGATTTATATAGCACTTTTCTAGACACTCAAAGCGCTTCACAGAGAAGTGAGAAGCCATCATTCATTCACACCTGGTGGTATTGGTGGTGGTAAGCTACTTTCTTAGCCACAGCTGACTGACGGAAGCACTGGGGGCAAGGGTGAAGTGTCCTGCCCAAGGACACAACGGCAGTGATTTAGATGGCAAGAAGTGGGGAGTGAACCTGCAACCCTCAGGTTTCTGGCACGGCCCACCCCGCCATGCCGCCCCAGATTTGTCTGACTTTTTGTGTGGCTGTGAACACATCACAAGTGCCACAGCACCGTCCATAGCACCGGTCACCCAGGGGAAGGTGTCCAAATCTGCAGTCTTCTCCAAGGTTTCTCATTGTCATCCCATTGGGTTGAGTTTTTTCTTGCCCTGATGTGTGTCGTTGTGGCTTGTGCAGCCCTTTGAGACACTCGTGATTTAGGGCTATATAAGTAAAAATTGATTGATCGATAGATTGATTGATAGGTGCATGTGTTGGCGCAGGTGAGAAAGAGCAAGCGGCTGCTGTTTGATATGACGGATGACAAAGTCGGTTTTGGTTTGTGTTGCATGTGACCTGTCTTCCTCTCAGGGAATAAAACACGCTGGTCAATCCCAACTTCTTTTGGATGACATTTAGTTTGAGTTAAAAAAGGACCCCAGAGACAGAATGGTACAATACCACGTTTTACTGAAGCTTCAGGAGACCCGCCCTTACAGTAGCATCAGCAAGAAGAGGTCTGCATCCAAACAAAAGAGGTCTAAAGAGGTCTAAATCAAAACAGAAGAGGTCTAAAGAGATCTAAATACAAACAGAAAGGAGCGCAGCTGCTTCTTCAAAAACAGATAAGGAACTGGCCCAAACAGCTCTGTGAGCGGACACACAGGAGCCCTTAAGGCAAAACCAAGAGTTTACGAGTGGACATAAGATAAAAGCAAGGAGGTCACACTAAATGAGGAAAATACTAGCTGATTTAAACATGACTATGGATTAAGAAAGAACACTTAAAAATATCTCACATTTGGTTTGCACGGCAGACAATGACGAGTTTTAATACAAACCCCGTTTCCATATGTGTTGGGAAATTGTGTTAGATGTAAATATAAACGGAATACAATGATTTGCAAATCATTTTCAACCCATATTCAGTTGAATATGCTACAAAGACAACATATTTGATGTTCAAACTTATAAACTTTATTTTTTTTTTGCAAATAATCATTAACTTAGAATTTCATGGCTGCAACACGTGCCAAAGTAGTTGGGAAAGGGCATGTTCACCACTGTGTTACATGGCCTTTCCTTTTAACAACACTCAGTAAAGGTTTGGGAACTGAGGAGACACATTTTTGAAGATTCTCAGGTGGAATTCTTTCCCATTCTTGCTTGATGTACAGCTTAAGTTGTTCAACAGTCCGGGGGTCTCCGTTGTGCTATTTTAGGCTTCATAATGCACCACACATTTTCAATGGGAGACAGGTCTGGACTACAGGCAGGCCAGTCTAGTACCCGCACTCTTTTACTATGAAGCCAGGTTGATGTAACACGTGGCTTGGCATTGTCTTGCTGAAATAAGCAGGGGCGTCCATGGTTAACGTTTCTTGGATGGCAACATATGTTGCTCCAAAACCTGTAAGTACCTTTCAACATTAATGGCGCCTTCACAGATGTGTAAGTTACCCATGTCTTGGGCACTAATACACCCCCATACCATCACACATGCTGGCTTTTACACTTTGCGCCTATAACAATACGGATGGTTCTTTTCCTCTTTGGTCCGGAGGACACGACGTCCACAGTTTCCAAAAACAATTTTAAATGTAGACTCGTCAGACTACAGAACACTTTTCCACTTTGTATCAGTCCATCTTAGATGAGCTCAGGCCCAGCAAAGCCGACAGCGTTTCTGGGTGTTGTTGATAAACGGTTTTCGCCTTGCATAGGAGAGTTTTAACTTGCACTTACAGATGTAGCGACCAACTGTAGTGATTTCTGAAGTGTTTCTGAGCCCATGTGGTGATATCCTTTACACACTGATGTCGCTTGTTGATGCAGTACAGCCTGAGGGATCAAAGGTCACGGGCTTAGCCGCTTACGTGCAGTGATTTCTCCAGATTCTCTGAACCCTTTGATGATATTACGGAGCGTAGATGGTGAAATCCCTAAATTCCTTGCAATAGCTGGTTGAGAAAGGTTTTTCTTAAACTGTTCAACAATTTGCTCACTCATTTGTTGACAAAGTGGTGACCCTCGCCCCATCCTTGTTTGTGAATGACTGAGCATTTCATGGAATCTACTTTTATACCCAATCATGGCACCCACCTGTTCCCAATTAGCCTGCACACCTGTGGGATGTTCCAAATAAGTGTTTGATGAGCATTCCTCAACTTTATCAGTATTTATTGCCACCTTTCCCAACTTCTTTGTCACGTGTTGCTGGCATCAAATTCTAAAGTTAATTATTATTTACCAAAAAAAAAAGTTTATGAGTTTGAACATCAAATATGTTGTCTTTGTAGCATATTCAACTGAATATGGGTTGAAAAGGATTTGCAAATCATTGTATTCCATTTATATTTACATCTAACACAATTTCCCAACTCATATGGAAACGGGGTTTGTAGATAGAAACTTTTTTACCAATGTTTTGATGATGGGTTTTGCTTAGTAAAGTGATCGATGGAATCCAAGTCCTCCTTAAAGCGTCTCAATAGACGTTACAAGAATTGAACAGAGATGACAAAATGTTGTATCCTTTGTGGCCGCATGTCGTCACTTACACTGAAAATGGTTATGCGCTTATTTTTATTTTTTTGATTTTGCGCGTGGCTCTCCTATTTCTGGGGCTGAGGTTGCTGAGGTAGTTAAAAAGCTCCTCGGTGGCAAGGCCCCGGGGGTAGATGAGATCCGCCTGGAGTTCCTTAAGGCTCTGGATGCTGTGGGGCTGTCTTGGTTGACAAGACTCTGCAGCATCGCGTGGACATCGGGGGCGGTACCTCTGGATTGGCAGACCGGGGTGGTGGTTCCTCTCTTTAAGAAGGGGAACCGGAGGGTGTGTTCTAACTATCGTGGGATCACACTCCTCAGCCTTCCCGGTAAGGTCTATTCAGGTGTACTGGAGAGGAGGCTACGCCGGATAGTCGAACCTCGGATTCAGGAGGAACAGTATGGTTTTCGTCCTGGTTGTGGAACTGTGGACCAGCTCTATACTCTCGGCAGGGTCCTTGAGGGTGCATGGGAGTTTGCCCAACCAGTCTACATGTGCTTTGTGGACTTGGAGAAGGCATTCGACCGTGTACCCCGGGAAGTCCTGTGGGGAGTGCTCAGAGAGTATGGGGTATCGGACTGTCTGATTGTGGCTGTCCGCTCCCTGTACGATCAGTGTCAGAGCTTGGTCCGCATTGCCGGTAGTAAGTCGGACACATTTCCAGTGAGGGTTGGACTCCGCCAAGGCTGCCCTTTGTCACCCATTCTGTTCATAACTTTTATGGACAGAATTTCTAGGCGCAGTCAAGGCGTTGAGAGGATCTGGTTTGGTGGCTGCGGGATTAGGTCTCTGCTTTTTGCTGATGATGTGGTCCTTATGGCTTCATCTGGCCAGGATCTTCAGCTCTCACTGGATCGGTTCGCAGCCGAGTGTGAAGCGACTGGGATGAGAATCAGCACCTCCAAGTCCGAGTCCATGGTTCTCGCCCGGAAAAGGGTGGAGTGCCATCTCCGGGTTGGGGAGGAGATCTTGCCCCAAGTGGAGGAGTTCAAGTACCTCGGAGTCTTGTTCACGAGTGAGGGAAGAATGGATGGTGAGATCGACAGGCGGATTGGTGCGGCGTCTTCAGTAATGCGGACGCTGTATCGATCCGTTGTGGTGAAGAAGGAGCTGAGCCGTAAGGCAAAGCTCTCAATTTACCGGTCGATCTACGTTCCCATCCTCACCTATGGTCATGAGCTTTGGGTTATGACCGAAAGGACAAGATGACGGGTACAAGCAACCGAAATGAGTTTCCTCCGCCGGGTGGCGGGGCTCTCCCTTAGAGATAGGGTGAGAAGCTCTGTCATCCGGGAGGAGCTCAAAGTAAAGCCGCTGCTCCTCCACATCGAGAGGAGCCAGATGAGGTGGTTCGGGCATCTGGTCAGGATGCCACCCAAACGCCTCCCTAGGGAGGCGTTCCGACCGGTAGGAGGCCGCGGGGAAGACCCAGGACACGTTGGGAAGACTATGTCTCCCGGCTGGCCTGGGAACGCCTCGGGATCCCCTGGGAAGAGCTGGACGAAGTGGCTGGGGAGAGGGAAGTCTGGGCTTCCCTGCTTAGGCTGCTGCCCCCGCGACCCGACCTCGGATAAGCGGAAGAAGATGGATGGATGGATGGATGGATTTTGCGCGTGACATAGATTTGCCGCGTGCAGAGGACTCATGAGCACTGCACACCTGAGAGGGAACGTTGCTCGGGGGCCCAACTTTTCCACTATAGAGGGGCCCGGAGCACACTAACATATTACCACTGAATTAGCAATCTTACTCTTGTTTTTTTAATAGCATTCAATAACTACAGCCAATGCAAATATTATTTAACACATAAACCTTGAGCTGATTTAATAAAATCATCAAATGGACTGCATAAGAAGGGACTGACGAAAAGTACATTTACATGCAATTATGTGGTGCTAAAATAAACTGAATTGATCATTCAAATTATTAAATCCAAAAAGTTTTTGTAACTAAACCGTCAATAAAATTGAAGTGCATATGAGAATACAGCTTTACCACTTTAGTCATAATTTTTGCGCTTAAAAAAAACCTCTATGACTTTATCTCCAGACTTGTTTGATATTGTCATTACTGCCACAAGTGGTAGGGGGCGCTCACAATTCAACAATAGGCTTCTAATTAAGAAACACTGGTTTAACAGTAAATAGGGTTATGTCAGATACACTTAATTGCCAAAAGTATTTGGCCACCTGCCTTTACTCACATATGAACGTGAAGTGCCATCCCATGGAATTGTCCAAAATGTTTTGGTATCCTGGAGCATTCAAAGTTCCTTTCACTGGAACTAAGGGGCAAAGCTTAACTCCTGAAAAACAACCCCACACCATAATTCCTCCTCCACCAAATTTCACACTTGGCACTATTCAGTCCGAAATGTAGCGTTCTCCTGGCAACCTCCAAACCCAGAATGGTCCTTCAGATTGCCAGATGGAAAAGCGTGACTCATCAGTCCAGAGAAGGCGTCTCCACTGCTCTAGAGTCCAGTGGCGACGTGCTTTACACCACTGCATCCCACGCTTTGCATTGGACTTGGTGATGTATGGCTTAGATACTGCTGCTCGGCCATGGAAACCCATTCCATGAAGCTCTCTGCGTACTGTACGTGGGCTAATTGGAAGGTCACATGAAGTTTGGAGCTCTGTAGCAACTGATTGTTGTTAAGTTTGGACCAGTTGTTCCTCCCAGGGAATTCAAGTCACAAGTCGCTCCCAAACTCTTTACGACACTTAAAGCTGAGTAGAAAAACCACCAGAGACAGAATAGGTATTTTGTAATATATTTGCAAAGCTTTGTAAATACATTGAGACCAGTCCAGCATAGTACATTCAATCGCGCCGCCAAGATGGTCTGCCCCCCCCCCCCCCCCGAAAAACCCTCTCCCCTCTTAAGTCTCTCTCTCTCCCACCCTCGCACTCATGTCCCTCCAGCCAAAACACATGCCCATTATCTCTCTTTCTTACATTCCTCACTCAAGGTTAAGCACACAGTTTTTTGCAGACAACCAAAAGACCACAATTGGAAGAAAAACACTAGCTGTTTTGTAATATGATTATGAAATAAAAGAAGTAACACTTAAATTCGGATATATGTAAATATCTGCCTCCGACACTGTGCAGAAAGTCTTTGCACTATGCTGACCTCTCTGTCAGTTTACGTGGCCTACCACTTGGTGGCTGAGTTGCTGTTGTTCCCAAACTCTCCACTTTTCTTGTAATAAAGTTGATTTTGGAATATTTAGGAGCGAGGAAATTTCACGACTGGATTTGTTGCACAGGTGGCATCCTATGACAGTTCCACGCTGGAAATCACTGAAAGCGGCCCATTCTTTCACAAATGTTTGTAGAAACAGTCTCCATGCCTAAGTGCTTGATTTGATACACCTGTGATTAGGACACCTGATTCTCATCATTTGGATGGGTGGCCAAATACTTTTGGCAATTTGGTGTATGTGAGCCACTACACCAACAATTTTTTCCACTCACATTAAAACAGGGGTGTCAAACTTGTTTCCATTGAGGGCCACATCGCATTAATGGCTGCCTTCATAGGGCCACTTTTTAAAAATCATCATTTGACAGCACTATGGTTGTACGGTATACCAGTGTTGGTATAGTACCGCAATAAGAATGAATCATATTTGGTACTATACCACCTCTGAAAAGTATCAGTTCCACGCCCCCACCCCTCCGTCGTCGTCACATCATGACATTGCTGGTTTTACGAGCAGACGAGCATGTTCGGCAGCGCACACACACAGAGTACTTACAAGCAGACAGTGTGTAGACGGAAAAGGGAGAATGGTGTTACGTTGGGGGCCAATGGCTGCGCTGGTAGTGTTCCCTCCAACGCAGAAAACAAGCTGGAGCAGCGTGCAGGGAAGATTAAGCTTTTAATAAATTAAACGCAGGACAAAAACTGAGGACGCTAACAAGCTAAAAAAAACGAAATGTCACCAAGGGTGAAAAACAAGGAATACTAGTGAGCAGAAAAATCACTACAGCGAGGAGAAAAACCAGGAGAATGTAAATGTTGCGTATAGCAAACATTGACACAGCAACTAGTGATGGGTGACAAAATTATAAAGGGGAGTGATCACCTGGTGGGAACACTAATTGCTAAACTAAGACAGGTGAGGAGAATCAGTGCCCATGGAAACCAACAGTAAACAAGGTGCAGACAAAAACATAGGAAATTACCATTGCCATGACCCCGAGTGACGGATCATGACATAACCCCCCCCTAAAAAAAGACAGAATAAGTCCAAAGTCACGGGAGGGCGGAGGGAGGACTCGGGGGTGGGTTGCCAGGCCAAGTGTCCCCAAATCCACACAAGTCAGCCGCCGCAGGACCGCCCAGCACGGGGTCACGGGAACCACCCGCCCCACCCGCAGGGACCCCAACGATGGAGATGGAAGTACCAGCAACCGCACCCCTGAGGGAGGGGGCAAAAAACACAATAAAAAAAAAATATATATATATTTTAAAAATGTAAATAAAAATAAAATAATAATAATGATAATAATAGTGATTAGAAAAAAAATAAAAATAATAATAATATATATATATATATATATATATATATATATATATATATATATATATATATATATATATATATATATATATATATATATATATATATATATATATATGTATGTATGTGTGGGGGAAAAAATCACAAGACTATTTCATCTCTACAGGCCTGTTTCATGAGGGGTTCCCTCAATCATCAGGAGATTTTAATGGGAGCATTCACATACCATGGTTTATATAGGGCACAGAGTGGGTGGGTACAGGCTGGCGTAGGGGCGTGGTGATTGGCTCATGTGTTGCCTAGGAGGTGTTTCCGTCTGTGGCGGCATGCTGATACAATTTCGCTGCGCTTGTTGAGGGATGACAGGTCTGGACGGTATATAATAAACAGTTTCTCTTTCAAGCATAGGTTGCATCTTTTATTACCACTATTGTAAGGTGTGCTGGATGCAAGAATTTGCCATGTTATTGAATATTCAACATTATTGTCTTTGAGGTCCCAAATGTGTTTGCTGAGTTCTGTGGTATTCCGCAGGTTTTGAGGAACTAAAGGATTTTGAGAACGACATGCTCAAAATGATACAATCAGTCAAATTCAAGCCAGTCCGCAACCCACTCCTCACCAAGCTGAAAAATGACAAGGAGCGCATCAAGAAAGTAAACAACCTCATCATAGCTGCCGATAAAACCACAAACTTCTACAGAATGGACATACCAGAACATAACACCTTACTGGACAGAAGCATCACCAAATCATACAAAAAAGCACAACCCAACACCTTACAGAACATCCACCTGGAAAATAAAAGGATCGCGGCTGAACTGGACATTGAGGACAGGGTGGACGCCACAGCCAACAAGGAAGCCTTCATCACATTGAAGGACCACAAACCCAACTTCGCAAATAACCCAACATGCCGACTAATAAACCCAACTAAATCTGAAATAGGAAAAATCAGCAAAATAATCCTGGACAGAGTCAACACAAAAATCAAGGACAAAACACCACTCAACCAATGGAGAAATACAGCAGCAGTAATCAAATGGTTCAACAACATCCAAGACAAACAACAGCACAACTTTATCTCCTTTGATATCGAAGAATTTTACCCTTCCATCACGCAAGACCTACTGACTCAAGCACTAGACTTCGCCTCAGACTACGACTCAATCACAGGCAACGAAAGAAACATCATCATCCACGCAAAAAACTCCATACTCATCCACAACAGTACACCATGGCAAAAAAAGAACAATGCAACATTTGACGTCACTATGGGAAGTTTTGACGGAGCAGAAACGTGTGAACTCGTTGGGAGTTTCCTCCTCTCCAAGCTTGCTAGCCTCAACCTGAACCTTGGTATCTACCGTGATGACGGACTGGCAGTGTGTCGCGCCTCGCCAAGGAGCAGCGAGAATACCAAGAAGCGCATATGCCAAATTTTCAAAGAGAACGGCCTTCGGATCACGATTGAAGCCAACAAGCAAACCGTCAACTTCCTCGACGTCACTTTCAACCTGAGAAATAACAGCTACCAACCATTCACGAAATCCAACACAACACTCCAATACGTGCACCATGACAGCAACCACCCACCCACCACCACGAAAAGAATACCTACCGGAATTAATAAAAGGCTATCGATGCTGTCATCTAGCAAAGCTGAATTTGACCAAGCAACCCCCCCGTACCAAAAAGCCCTTGATGAAAGCGGTTACAATTTCACCCTCACCTATGAACCCACGCCAGGAAACCAACCAAAAAAGAACAGAAAACGAAACAACATCATCTGGTACAACCCCCCATACAGCAAAAACGTCTCAACTAACATTGGCCACAAATTCCTCAGTCTGATTGACAAACACTTCCCCAAAGGCAACACCCTAAGAAAAGTATTCAACAAGAACAACATTAAATTGAGCTACAGCTGTATGAACAATATACGACAAATTATCTCTAACCACAACAAAACAACTGCAAATGAGCCGTCGGCCCCCGGACAGAGCGACCCCAAAACCAACAAAGGCTGCAACTGCCGCAAGAAACCTGATTGCCCTCTCAACGGGGGGTGCTTACAAACATCAGTTGTTTACCAATCTAAGGTAACACGCAAGGACATTAACACATCCGACACATATGTAGGATTAACCGAGGGAGAGTTTAAAACCAGATGGAACAATCACAAGGCTTCTTTCAGGAACCAAAACCTGCGGAATACCACAGAACTCAGCAAACACATTTGGGACCTCAAAGACAATAATGTTGAATATTCAATAACATGGCAAATTCTTGCATCCAGCACACCTTACAATAGTGGTAATAAAAGATGCAACCTATGCTTGAAAGAGAAACTGTTTATTATATACCGTCCAGACCTGTCATCCCTCAACAAGCGCAGCGAAATTGTATCAGCATGCCGCCACAGACGGAAACACCTCCTAGGCAACACATGAGCCAATCACCACGCCCCTACGCCAGCCTGTACCCACCCACTCTGTGCCCTATATAAACCATGGTATGTGAATGCTCCCATTAAAATCTCCTGATGATTGAGGGAACCCCCTCATGAAACAGGCCTGTAGAGATGAAATAGTCTTGTGATTTTTTTTCCCACACATACATATATTGCGCTCTACTACGGTATCGAGCACTATTTTTTGGATAACCTTATTAAGACATACATATATATATATATATATATATATATATATATATATATATATATATATACACACACCGTATTTCCTTGAATTAGTGCCTGGGCGGTAATTAATTTAAAACCTCTTCTCGCTCCGGCGCTTACCAAAGGCATGCGGTAAATTTAGGCCTGCGCTTATAAATTTGAGTGTGATGTTGTCACGACTAGAACTATGGCATGGTTTGTTCTCCCGAGGTGCAAGTGATTTGGATCAGACATGGCGTAAAGGTGAATACATGATTTATTTTAACACTATATGTCAAAAAGGAACAAACGAAAAGCGCGCACAATGGCATAGGTACAAAACTAGGCTATTGAAAACAAAACTTGCACATAGGCAGAAACTGTGAACAATGAAAACAAAAACACTAACTGTGGCATTAATAAACAAAAACTTACTTGGCATGGACTATGAAGTGCGCAGAGGTAAACAGAGTGTGACAGGGGTATGAATCCGGGATGTCGCCAGGAAGACAAACTGAAAACAATTAACTTAAATACTACAGACATGATTAACGAAAACAGGTGCGTGACTCAAAACGTGAAACAGGTGCGTGACGTGACCGGTGAAAACTGATGGTTGCTATGGTGACAAAACAAACAAAAGTGCACAATAAGTCCAAAAACAAAACCGAACATGACTAAAACAAAACATGATCACACAGACATGACAGATGTAAGGATACCATCATGAAAAGCACATTTAATAAAAAAAAACGTTATTATGGTCTTACCTTTACTTATAAATGAAGTCCATGCGCAGCTCCTTCTGAACAAAAGCATCGATAACTTGTTTATAGAAGTCTTCCTTATCTTTCTTCAGTTTTAAAAGTCTCTCTGTCTCGATGGAGATCTTCCTTTAATTATTACCTCCTGCTTCCATTGAAAGTCCAGTTTAGATGTCACTTCTTCTGCAGCCGAGTAGTCGCAAGAATGATCCCTGGGATCACTAGCGCCCTCTACCACCAGGAGGCGGGAGTCATTTAATGACTCATATCTGACACATGCAGCTATATTAATAAAACATAGCTGCTTACTGTTCTTTTTAGCACAATCAATAGCTTGGACCTTAAATCCTACTGAATAGCTCTTTATCTTCTTCCCTTTATGCGATTTTAAACTATTGAAATTAGCCTCCTCCTCTCTTTAAGAAGGGGAACCGGAGGCTGTGTTCTAACTATCGTGGGATCACACTCCTCAGCCTTCCCGGTAAGGTCTATTCAGGTGTACTGGAGAGGAGGCTACGCCGGATAGTCGAACCTCGGATTCAGGAGGAACAGTGTGGTTTTCGTCCTGGTCGTGGAACTGTGGACCAGCTCTATACTCTCGGCAGGGTCCTTGAGGGTGCATGGGAGTTTGCCCAACCAGTCTACATGTGTTTTGTGGACTTGGAGAAGGCATTCGACCGTGTCCCTCGGGAAGTCCTGTGGGGAGTGCTCAGAGAGTACGGGGCATCGGACTGTCTGATTGTGGCAGTCCGCTCCCTGTATGATCAGTGCCAGAGCTTGGTCCGCATTGCCGGTAGTAAGTCGGACACATTTCCAGTGAGGGTTGGACTCCGCCAAGGCTGCCATTTGTCACCCATTCTGTTCATAACTTTTATGGACAGAATTTCTAGGCGCAGTCAAGGCGTTGAGGGGATCCGGTTTGGTGGCTGTAGGATTAGGTCTCTGCTTTTTGCAGATGATGTGGTCCTGATGGCTTCATCTGGCCAGGATCTTCAGCTCTCACTGGATCGGTTCGCAGCTGAGTGTGAAGCGACTGGGATGAGAATCAGCACCTCCAAGTCCGAGTCCATGGTTCTCGCCCGGAAAAGGGTGGAGTGCCATCTCCGGGTTGGGGAGGAGATCTTGCCCCAAGTGGAGGAGTTCAAGTACCTCGGAGTCTTGTTCACGAGTGAGGGAAGAGTGGATCGTGAGATCGACAGGCGGATCGGTGCGGCGTCTTCAGTATTGCGGACGCTGTATCGATCCGTTGTGGTGAAGAAGGAGCTGAGCCGGAAGGCAAAGCTCTCAATTTACCGGTCGATCTACGTTCCCATCCTCACCTATGGTCATGAGCTTTGGGTTATGACCGAAAGGACAAGATCACGGGTACAAGCGGCCGAAATGAGTTTCCTCCGCCGGGTGGCGGGGCTCTCCCTTAGAGATAGGGTGAGAAGCTCTGCCATCCGGGAGGAGCTCAAAGTAAAGCCGCTGCTCCTCCACATCGAGAGGAGCCAGATGAGGTGGTTCGGGCATCTGGTCAGGATGCCACCCGAACGCCTCCCTAGGGAGGTGTTTAGGGCACGTCCGACCGGTAGGAGGCCGCGGGGAAGACCCAGGACACGTTGGGAAGACTATGTCTCCCGGCTGGCCTGGGAACGCCTCGGGGTCCCACAGGAAGAGCTGGACGAAGTGGCTGGGGAGAGGGAAGTCTGGGCTTCCCAGCTTAGGCTGCTGCCCCCGCGACCCGACCTCGGATAAGCGGAAGAAGATGGATGGATGGATGGATGGATGGATGGCCTCCTCCATTTTGGAAAATGATGCCTTGAAAGGTGAAGTGTCACTCGTGACGTGACGAGTTTGACCCGGCGGTAAAACGAGGCATGCGGATAATATATACCCGGCGGCAATTCAAGGAAATACGGTATACTATGCAGGACTAACTGCAGTGTGCTCAACCAACCACCAGGTTGCATCTGTGAGCAGATAATACTGTATCATCACTTTCTCTTTCGGATTTATCAGGTCGGTAGTGCGTTCTTCACTCACGCTTAAAGTGAAGGGTGAGGCAAAAATACAACCTTACCTACTGTAATTCTTCTCCACCTATGGAAAACTTCACCAATGGATCAGTAGATGGTGCACAGTAAGTTGTTGTACTTACTTATCATGTCTTCCATATATGCTCTATTCCAGAGCTTCTGACACAACCAGTTTTGGAGGTGGTTGCAGACAACGACTTGCTTGAGGTAGATCTCATGAAGCTGGTCTGCAGTGTCCAGTACAACGCCCGGGCTCCGGCTCCGCCCATCAACTACTACTTCTACAAGAACAACAAGCGAGTGGGGACGGCCACCTCGGAGAACTTTAACCTGGTCAAACGGACCCCCGGCCTGTACAGCTGCAAGGCTAAGGTGCCACATTTGGGTCTCTCCAAGTTGAGCGAGGGGGAAACATTTGAAGAGTGACCGTAAACAAAAAGGTTCGTTTTTTTGAGTGTACTCACACTGCGACATTTGATCCGTCAAGTGTGCCTTCACTTCATGACACAACGCTATATTACTGCAACTTATTTCCAGTCCTTCCATTTCCTTCTATTGTGCAGGTTAGAGTTGTACTCAATAACTGACCTACCATTGCACACTTTATTTTTTATGACTTTAAATTGTAACATTCACTGATCGGAATAAAGATGATCATAATCACCTTTTAACTGGATCAATTATATTGTAACAGAATGCTCCCCCCAGTGACCGGGACCCCAATGGTCCATCCATCCATCCATCCATCTTCTTCCGCTTATCCGAGGTCGGGTCGCGGGGACAGCCTAATAAGCAGGGAAGCCCAGACTTCCCTCTCCCCAGCCACTTCGTCCAGCTCTTCCTGTGGGACCCCGAGGCGTTCCCAGGCCAGCCGGGAGACATAGTCTCCCCAACGTGTCCTGGGTCTTCCCCGCGGCCTCCTACCGGTCGGACGTGCCCTAAACACCTCCCTAGGGAGGCGTTCGGGTGGCATCCTGACCAGATGCCCGAACCACCTCATCTGGCTCCTCTCGATGTGGAGGAGCAGCGGCTTTACTTTGAGCTCCCCCCGGATGGCAGAGCTTCTCACCCTATCTCTAAGGGAGAGCCCCGCCACACGGTGGAGGAAACTCATTTCGGCCGCTTGTACCCGTGATCTTGTCCTTTCGGTCATAACCCAAAGCTCATGACCATAGGTGAGGATGGGAACGTAGATCGACCGGTAAATTGAGAGCTTTGCCTTCCGGCTCAGCTCCTTCTTCACCACAACGGATCGATACAGCGTCCGCATTACTGAAGACGCCGCACCGATCCGCCTGTCGATCTCACGATCCACTCTTCCCTCACTCGTGAACAAGACTCCGAGGTACTTGAACTCCTCCACTTGGGGCAAGATCTCCTCCCCAACCCGGAGATGGCACTCCACCCTTTTCCGGGCGAGAACCATGGACTCGGACTTGGAGGTGCTGATTCTCATCCCAGTCGCTTCACACTCGGCTGCGAACCGATCCAGTGAGAGCTGAAGATCCTGGCCAGATGAAGCCATCAGGACCACATCATCTGCAAAAAGCAGAGACCTAATCCTGCAGCCACCAAACCAGATCCCCTCAACACCTTGACTGCGCCTAGAAATTATGTCCATAAAAGTTATGAACAGAATCGGTGACAAAGGGCAGCCTTGGCGGAGTCCAACCCTCACTGGAAACATGTCCGACTTACTGCCGGCAATGCGGACCAAGCTCTGGCACTGAGCATACAGGGAGCGGACTGCCACAATCAGACAGTCCGATACCCCATACTCTCCGAGCACTCCCCACAGGACTTCCCGAGGGACACGGTCGAATGCCTTCTCCAAGTCCACAAAACACATGTAGACTGGTTGGGCAAACTCCCATGCACCCTCAAGGACCCTGCCGAGAGTATAGAGCTGGTCCACAGTTCCACGACCAGGACGAAAACCACACTGTTCCTCCTGAATCCGAGGTTCGACTATCCGGCGTAGCCTCCTCTTTAGTACCCCAATGGTGCCTTATTTAAAACCCACAGTCACAAATCTTGGTTTTAAGTCGGACAATGATTTAAAATTGGAACATTATATTAACTCCGTTGTACGATCTAGTTTTTAAAAATTAAATCAGTTTTATCTTTTAACGACTTTGAGCGAGTAATCCATGCTTTTATTTCATCGCGTTTGGACGACTGCAACTCCCTCTACGTTTGGAACGAAGACAGGCCTCAATCGCTCCGTTGCAGTTAGTCCAAAATGCTGCTGCTCGCCTTTTAACTGCCACTAAAAAATATGAACACATTTTGGCATCCCTTCACTGGCTCACACTTCACTTTACAACATACTTGCCAACCCTCCCGAATTTTCCGGGAGACTCCCGAAATTCAGCGCCTCTCCCGAAAACCTCCCGGGACAAATATTCTCCCGAAAATCTCCCGATTTTCAGCCGGAGCTGGAGGCCACGCCCCCTCCAGCTCCATGCAGACCTGAGTGAGGACCAGGGGCGCCGAAAAGGGGGGGGTAAAGGAGACGGATTCTAGGGGCCCATGATGGAGGGGGGCCCAGAGAGGCCCTTAATGATGATGAAATTATAATGCAGAAAAAATAATGACACTGTGTTGGGGGCGCTGTAAATATTCTTTTCATGGGGCCCAAAATCCCTAGTGGCGCCCCTGGTTTTTCACGACAGGAGGACAACAGGTTGACAAGAACTAAATCATCCAGACTAGATAGAAATTGTATTATTATGTTTATGTTACCTAAAAATAAATATATTTATTAATAAAAAAATAAAAAAACGAAATAAATTTTTACTATATTTTGCTAAAAACATCAAAATTAATTGTATTTTTATTTGTATTTTTTCTGACTCCTTATTACATCCAGCCATAGAATTATGCATTCAAATAAACATATTTGAAATAATTAATTTTAAATTATCATAATAATTCATTTAAAATGACCATATTTAATTATTAAAATAATTGCTTGTTTATCAACAACTTTAGCATTTTATTCATTACATTTTGAAGCTCTCGGAAGCCAAGTTATGTTATATTCCTTAATATTTATTTATGCAAGTTTGAAGTATCAATTATCTAAACACAGTTTTGTTTGCATATTTTCAGGATGTAGATATATATATTAGAGATGCGCGGTTTGCGGACACAACCGCGGAGTCCGCGGATTATCCGCGGATCGGGCGGATGAAATTAAAAAAAAAAAGATTTTATCCGCTCGCGGGTCGGGTCGGGCGGATTAATTAGATTTTTTTTTTTTTTTTTTTTTGCGGGTGGCAGTTAAACCAATTGGGAAATATATATACATAGTTAAATGTTGTTACCCACATACGAAAAACGAGCAGGCACCTGCAGCATATGCCACAACAGAAGAAAAAAAAAGAAAAGAGATGGACACTTTTACGGAGCGGAGAAGGGACGCCTCGCCGGGGTCCAGGACCGAGGCCCCTTCCCCCGAGAGGGCCCCACCGGGAGCCGTAGCTGAGGCGATCCGCGAGAAGGGCCCGACGCACGTCCAGGGTCACCACCGCGCCCACCGCACCGACACCCCGCCTCGTCCGCTTTCGCCGCGGCCGGCGTCACGCGCAGCAGGTAAGCAGCTTACCTGCCCGCCACCCCCGTGGCCGGGGGCTCGTAACATGGGTCACTCCGCGCGCTCCGCCCGCGCAGCTTACCTGCTTGCCACCCCTGTTGCCGGGGGCGCGTAACAGGGGTCACTCCGCGCGCAGTGCGCTCACGAAAGGGGTGGGGCTCACCCTGGTTGATATAGACAGCAGGACGGTGGCCATGGAAGTCGGAACCCGCTAAGGAGTGTGTAACAACCCACCTGCCAAATCAACTAGCCCTGAAAATGGATGGCGCTGGAGCGTGGGCCCATACCTGGCCGTCGCCGGCAGCGAGACGCGCTTGGAGGTGCGCTCAGCGCGGCTCCCATATGATTGCGCACTGGTGTGCGTCTGGGTCGTGACAGCGTGGCACGCGCAAGTCTGTGCTCCATTGGATCAGTCTCCTTTCTTTAACAGGCAAAAGCTTTATAACCTCACCATACCTGCCAACTTTTAAATCAGAAAAACCTAGTAGCCAGGGTCCAAGGGCCGCAGGCCCCGGTAGGTCCAGGACAAAGTCCTGGTGGAGGGTTCAGGGCTTAGCCCCCCGACGCAAAATGATTATTAGCATTCAGACAGGTTAAAATGTTGCTAAAACCATCACTTTTCTATCAGTCACAGTGACTTTTCAAAACAAAAATATTACAGCAAAAATCATATGGGTTGATTGACATGTTTATTCTGTAAGCTAACTTCAATAGTTTGAAATTATTTTGACAGTTAATGCCAGTTATCCTGTCAACCTTTCACAAGACTTCAATTTGTTCATTGAAAGTATAAACAGTATAAACACTTTTAACAGTATGTCGTGCTGTGAAATACAGCCGACAGGATTGCGCACCAAACACGAAGCAAGGCCATGGTGCAAGAGAACAAAGGACTTCTTTCATTTAAGGTTTGTGATAAACCATCAAACTCATTCGTTAAAAGGACTCTATAGTAATATAAAGCAAATTTTTCTGGACATTATCATGCAAGAAAAGTTTATTTTTGGGATCGCGATCACCGCGTAATGATTTTTAAAGGTTGCATTACATTATTAACTGTCCCATGTGATCAGCCAGTGCGATTGGAAGTCCATGCTCAATTATTGCCTCCGTAAATAAAACTTCGGCATTTATCACATCCAAAGAATCTGTTTGGGCGACGAAAAACGTTGAAAGTTTTCCACTTGTATCGCTAGCAACGGCATTAGACTTGTGTTTTTTTGTCCCAACGTGGTCTTTTACATCGCTAATTCCTCCGTGTCCGATCGAAAAATCTTGTCTGCACAAGGTGCAATTCGCGTAGTTTTCACCCTTTTTTTTTTTTTTTTTAATTAATATTAGATATATAACAACGGGCGGATGGCGGGCGGGTGCAGTTCTGATCAAACGTTACATCGGGTGGATGGCGGATGGTTGACGACTTTCTGACGCGGTTGCGGATGAAATAAATTGCCTATCCGCGCATCTCTAATATATATATATATATATATATATATATATATATATATATATATATATATATGATAAATGGGTTGTACTTGTATAGCGCTTTTCTACCTTCAAGGTACTCAAAGCGCTTTGACACTATTTCCACATTTACCCATTCACACACACATTCACACACTGATGGAGGGAGCTGCCATGCAAGGCGCTAACCAGCACCCATCAGGAGCAAGGGTGAAGTGTCTTGCTCAGGACACAACGGACATGACGAGGTTGGAACTAGGTGGGGATTGAACCTATATATATATATATATATATATATATATGTATGAAATACTTGACTTGGTGAATTCTAGCTGTCAATATACTCCTCCCCTCTTAACCTTGCCCTTAACCACGCCCTTCCCCACCCCCGACCACGCCCCCACCCCCCACCTCCCTAAATCGGAGGTCTCAAGGTTGGCAAGTATGCTTTACAATTCATTTTATTTAGTTTTTAAATCTCTTAACGTATTAGCACCACAATATATGTCAGACCTTTTAAAGATGTACACCCCCCACAAGGTCAGCTGACCAGTTTCTTCTTGTCGTCCCAAAAACCCGTTTAAAATCCAGAGGTGATGGTGCATTTTCTGCTGTGGCTCCAAAACTTTGGAACAATATCCCTCTTGCTATTCCCGCTTTAATGACTTTAAAATCACCTTTTACTCTTTGGCTTTTAAACCAGCATGAGAGTTGTGTCTGACTCTCCGAGTATGTACACTATATAAGTATTTGGCCACCCACCTTGACTCACATATGAACTTTTAGTGCCATCCCATTCCTAACCCATAGGGTTCAACATGATGTCGGTCCACCTTTTTGCAGCTAATACAGCTTCAACTCTTCTGGGAAGGCTGTCCACAAGGTTGCGGAGTGTGTTTATAGGAATTTTTGACCTTTCTTCCAAAAGCGCATTGGTGAGGTCACACACTGATGTTGGTATTTTCCAGACTTTAAGGTGCCTAATGTAAGGAATAAGTTTCGTTGAGCTTACCCACCTCGAAGCTATTTTATTTGGTACATGGTGTAATGATAAGTGTGACCAGTAGATGTCAGTCACACATAAGAGATAAGTGTGGGCTGCACAATGATGGCAATATGACTCAAGTAAACAACACCAACATTTTATATGTTCCATTGAGAATGTAGAACATTACACACGGCGCTCAAAAATCTATCAAAATGTTTTAGTAGGACTTTGGTAAGCTATGAAGCCACACCGCTTGATGGATTGTACTGTGCTTCAACATAGGAGTATTATTACGCTGTGTGTAGAAGGTAAGACATATTATCTGGCGTTTTGTTTCGCAATATTATGCAAAAGCAACTTTTCTTACCTTCTGGTACCTGCTGATGTGTATTAGGGATCTGCATAAGTCCTGAAAATAAGTCTGCCTTTATAGTCCGTCCCCCAGGACTGTCTCAGAAAATTTGAATATTGTGATAAAGTTCTTTATTTTCTGTAATACAATTAAAAAAACAAAAATGTAATACATTCTGGATTCATTACACACCAACTGAAATATTGCAAGCCTTTTATTATTTTAATATTGCTGATTATGGCATACAGCTTAAGAAAACTCAAAAATCCTATCTCAAAATGTTTTAATATTTCCTCAGACCAAGAAAAAAAAAGATTTATAACAGCAAAACAAAATCAAACATTTGAAAATGTCAATTAATGCACTCAGTACTTGGTTGGGAATCCTTTTGCACGGATTACGTGGCATGGAGGCAATCAGCCTGTGGCATTGCTGAGGTGTTTTGGATGCCCAGGATGCTACAATAGCGGCCTTTAGCTCATTTGCATTATTGGGTCTGGTGTCTTTCAGCTTCTTCTTCACAATACCCCACAAATTCTCTATGGGGTTCAGGTCAGGAGAGTTGGCAGGCCAATTGAGGACAGTAATGCCATGGTCAGTACACCAGTTACTGGTGGTTTTGGCACTGTGGGCAGGTGCCAGATCATGCTGGAAAATGAAATCATCATCTCCATAGAGCTTTTCAACAGATGGAAGCATGTAGTGCTCTAAAATCTCTAGAAGCGTCTGATTTGGGCTATGGAAAAGAAGCACTGGACAGTTGCAGAGTGGTCCAGAGTCCTGTTATCAGACAAAAGCAAGTTTTTTTTTACTTGGTCTGAGGAAATACTCTAATTTTTTGAGATCAGATTTTTGAGTTTTCTTAAGCTGTATGCCATAATCAGCAATATTAAAATAATAAAAGGCTTGCAATATTTCAGTTGATGTGTAATGAATCCAGAATGTATGACTTTTTTTTTTTTTTTTAATTGCATTAAAGAAAATAAAGAACTTTATCACAATATTCTAATTTTCTGAGACAGTCCTGTAAAGTAGTGTAAAGTTCTTACTTATATATGTCAGTAAACTCGCCATGAAAGCGCTAAAACATACCGGTGTAGTGAGTTTACATTATTCACCCAAGGAACTTTACTTATTAGAGGGTTCTTCGGTTTTTCACGGGACACATTTCCGTTGTTGTTGTTGCCCAAGTGAGCCACGGATGAGGAGATGCTGCTCCGTTATTGATTGAAGTAAAGTCTGAATGTCATTAAAACAGTTAGCGCCTACTTTTGACACTTCTTCCACTCCCGTCCTTGCACACTACACCGCTACAACAAGGAGAAGACACTGTCGAAGTGGAGGCACGTAAATAAGACCGCCCACAAAACGGCACATCCTGAAGTGACTTGAAGATGATGTGTAAAACATCATCTATGCAACATTTTGACCAAAGAACCACCATCACATGTCATGTAGACCACAAGGAAGTCTTTTACCTTTAGAAAGAAATCATAATAATATGACTCCTTTAAAGGCCTACTGAAATGCGATTTTCTTATTTAAACGGGGATAGCAGGTCCATTCTATGTGTCATACTTGATCATTTCGCGATATTGCCATATTTTTGCTGAAAGGATTTAGTAGAGAACTTCGACGATAAAGTTCGCAACTTTTGGTCGCTGATAAAAAAAAAGCCTTGCCTGTAGCGGAAGTAGCAGACGAGTAGCGTGCACATTGTTTACAATCACGGCCACCAGGAGCGAGAGCGATTCGGACCGAGAAAGCGACGATTTCCCCATTAATTTGAGCGAGGATGAAAGATTTGTGGATGAGGAAAGTGAGAGTGAAGGACTAGAGGGCAGTGGGAGCGATTCAGATAGGGAAGATGCTGTGAGAGGCGGGTGGGACCTGATATTCAGCTGGGAATGACTAAAACAGTAAATAAACACAAGACATATATATACTCTATTAGCCACAACACAACCAGGCTTATATTTAATATGCCACAAATTAATCCCGCATAACAAACACCTCCCCCCTACCGTCCATATAACCCGCCAATACAACTCAAACACCTGCACAACACACTCAATCCCACAGCCCAAAGTACCGTTCACCTCCCCAAAGTTCATACAGCACATATATTTCCCCAAAGTCCCCAAAGTTACGTACGTGACACGCACATAGCGGCACGCACGTACGGGCAAGCGATCAAATGTTTGGAAGCGTACTCACGGTACCGCGTCTGCGCATCCAACTCAAAGTCCTCCTGGTAAGAGTCTCTGTTGTCCCAGTTCTCCACAGGCCAATGGTAAAGCTTGACTGTCATCTTCCGGGAATGTAAACAATGAAACACCGGCTGTGTTTGTGTTGTTGCTGCAGTCGGCCGCAATACACCGCTTCCCACCTACAGCTTTCTTCTTTGCTGTCTCCATTGTTCATTGAACAAATTGCAAAAGATTCACCAACACAGATGTCCAGAATACTGTGGAATTTTGCGATGAAAACAGACGACTTAATAGCTGGCCACCATGCTGTCCCAAAATGTCCTCCACAATCCGTGACGTCACGCGCTGACGTCATCATACCGAGACGTTTTCAGCAGGATACTTCGCGCGAAATTTAAAATTGCACTTTAGTAAGCTAACCCGGCCGTATTGGCATGTGTTGCAATGTTAAGATTTCATCATTGATATACAGGTAAAAGCCAGTAAATTAGAATATTTTGAAAAACTTGATTTATTTCAGTAATTGCATTCAAAAGGTGTAACTTGTACATTATATTTATTCATTGCACACAGACTGATGCATTCAAATGTTTATTTCATTTAATTTTGATGATTTGAAGTGGCAACAAATGAAAATCCAAAATTCCGTGTGTCACAAAATTAGAATATTACTTAAGGCTAATACAAAAAAGGGATTTTTAGAAATGTTGGCCAACTGAAAAGTATGAAAATGAAAAATATGAGCATGTACAATACTCAATACTTGGTTGGAGCTCCTTTTGCCTCAATTACTGCGTTAATGCGGCGTGGCATGGAGTCGATGAGTTTCTGGCACTGCTCAGGTGTTATGAGAGCCCAGGTTGCTCTGATAGTGGCCTTCAACTCTTCTGCGTTTTTGGGTCTGGCATTCTGCATCTTCCTTTTCACAATACCCCACAGATTTTCTATGGGGCTAAGGTCAGGGGAGTTGGCGGGCCAATTTAGAACAGAAATACCATGGTCCG
>NC_084564.2:41196357-41218857 GCF_033978685.3 Nerophis lumbriciformis
TAAAAGTAGATTCCATGAAATGCTCAGTCATTCACAAACAAGGACGGGGCGAGGGTCACCGCTTTGTCAACAAATGCGTGAGCAAATTGTTGAACAGTTTAAGAAAAAAACTTTCTCAACCAGCTATTGCAAGGAATTTAGGGATTTCACCATCTACGCTCCGTAATATCATCAAAGGGTTCAGAGAATCTGGAGAAATCACTGCACGTAAGCGGCTAAGCCCGTGACCTTCCATCCCTCAGGCTGTACTGCATCAACAAGCGACATCAGTGTGTAAAGGATATCACCACATGGGCTCAGGAACACTTCAGAAACCCACTGTCAGTAACTACAGTTGGTCGCTACATCTGTAAGTGCAAGTTAAAACTCTACTATGCAAGGCGAAAACCGTTTATCAACAACACCCAGAAACGCCGTCGGCTTCGCTGGGCCTGAGCTCATCTAAGATGAACTGATGCAAAGTGGAAAAGTGTTCTGTGGTCTGACGAGTCCACATTTTAAATTGTTTTTGGAAACTGTGGACGTCGTGTCCTCCGGACCAAAGAGGAAAAGAACCATCCGGATTGTTCTAGGCGCAAAGTGTAAAAGCCAGCATGTGTGATGGTATGGGGGTGTATTAGTGCCCAAGACATGGGTAACTTACACATCTGTGAAGGCGCCATTAATGCTGAAAGGTACATACAGGTTTTGGAGCAACATATGTTGCCATCCAAGCAACGTTACCATGGACGCCCCTGCTTATTTCAGCAAGACAATGCCAAGCCACGTGTTACTTCAACGTGGCTTCATAGTAAAAGAGTGCGGGTACTAGACTGGCCTGCCTGTAGTCCAGACCTGTCTCCCATTGAAAATGTGTGGCGCATTATGAAGCCTAAAATAGCACAACGGAGACCCCCGGACTGTTGAACAACTTAAGCTGTACATCAAGCAAGAATGGGAAAGAATTCCACCTGAGAAGCTTCAAAAATGTGTCTCCTCAGTTCCCAAACGTTTACTGAGTGTTGTTAAAAGGAAAGGCCATGTAACACAGTGGTGAACATGCCCTTTCCCAACTACTTTGGCACGTGTTGCAGCCATGAAATTCTAAGTTAATTATTATTTGCAAAAAAATAAAAAATAAAGTTTATGAGTTTGAACATCAAATATGTTGTCTTTGTAGTGCATTCAACTGAATATGGGTTGAAAAGGATTTGCAAATCATTGTATTCCGTTTATATTTACATCTAACACAATTTCCCAACTCATATGGAAACGGGGTTTTGTATGTAGTATCGGCTGAAAACAGAAGATCTGAGTGTGTTTTATTGGAGCGCTGCAGTGTCGTCCTTCTGATTCTTCCTGTGTCACAACGGGGACAAGAGAAGAGGCGCTGTGTGTGTGTGTGTCTGGGCGTGGGTGTGGGGAGTGGAAGGGGTGTGTCTGTGTTTACTAACAAGACATCATCGTGGAGCTGAAGCCGAGTTTCTTAACATGGAGATATTCTAGACTGACCATGCGTCCTCTTTTCCCCGGACATGTCTTCTTTTGCGGGGCTGTCCGGGCGGAGTTTCTTAAATCCCTCAAATGTCCGGCTTTTTGAGTTAGGGTTGCGTGTATTTTCAATGTACGTTCAGGGTTAAGAAGGGGTTAAAAACAAAACAGGGAGGGGCAGAGACAGAGAGAGCAAGAGAAAGAGGGAGTGGATTGATTGATTGAGACTTTTATTAGTAGATTGCACAGTACAGTACATATTCCGTACAATTGACCACTAAATGGTAACACCCCAATAAGTTTTTCAACTTAAGTCGGGGTCCACGTTAATCAATTTCTTTCAAACTGTCATTGCTCAAAACATAATATTGAATCAAAATCAATGTTATTATGAATGATTGACCTATCCAACGTTCCGATTACGTCACATCAAATATTCCACTTTGAAAAATATTTTTGGTGGAAGATTTTGCATATTTTGTGTGTTTGCCATTAAAAACATAGTTGTGTTTGACAAAAAAAGGGTGGAAAACAAACAAACAAACAAAAAAACAACATAAAAAAAACTAAAACATTTTGAAATGAGGAATAGAAGTTGATGTAGACTCCAGTGATTTAAGCATTAAATATAAAATGTATGTATGCCCTGGCATACCATTATCATCATTTCATGACCCAAGCAAAACACTTTTTACACTTTTATACTGAAATAAATACACCTACAACTATTTAAATAAAAACATAGAAAAAACTACCACCAGCGGTACAGTTTAGATCCATGAAGGAAAGAAGAAAATGAATGAATGTTTATTTCTGAATATATTTACATATGTTTACAATTTTTTTTTGTTTTTAATGAATTAAAGGGGAACATTATCACAATTTCAGAAGGGTTAAAACCATTAAAAATCAGTTCCCAGTGGCTTATTATATTTTTCGAAGTTTTTTTCAAAATTTTACCCATCACGCAATATCCCTAAAAAAAGCTTCAAAGTGCCTGATTTTAACCATCGTTATATACACCCGTCCATTTTCCTGTGACGTCACATAGTGATGCCAACACAAAAAAACATGGCGGAAAGAACAGCAAGCTATAGCGACATTAGCTCGGATTCAGACTCGGATTTCAGCGGCTTAAGCGATTCAACAGATTACGCATGTATTGAAACGGATGGTTGTAGTGTGGAGGCAGGTAGCGAAAACCAAATTGAAGAAGAAACTGAAGCTATTGAGCCATATCGGTTTGAACCGGCAATGAAAATCGTAGGGAGGAAAGAATATGAGCCTATACAGAGCATCTATGAGCAGGCAGTTAGGAAAAAAGCTAAGAAAATTATTTCCAACTCACAACACCCACTCTTTCCTGAATATGGAACCCTGCCATCAGGGAGAAGACTCCGGGTCCCACTATGCAAATCTAACCGCCTTAAATTATCATTTGTCCCAGCCTCCATTAAGCTGACCAACAATGTGCAATAGAATTTTAATACATAGGTTAGCACTTTTTTTTTTTTTTTTTAGCACATAGCACTTTAGCACATAGCACTTTAGCACATAGCACTTTAGAACTAAGCACTTTAGCACACAGCACTTTATCTATGAGCTCTAGTGCACTGCACATTGGTACTTTATCTTTATCTCCATACTGTAGATTTTATGCCTACATCAAAGTGCCACCTATGTCTATCAAGCTCCATGTTCTGATGTTTAAATGTCAGTTGTATGGTTGTGGTTGTGTCTGTGCTTGTGTTTTTGTTCTGTTGTTTTTGGGTATGTTAAGAAAGCAATGATGCACTGTGCCCAAGACAAATTTCCCCGCGGGGACAGTAAAGTTGAACCTTGAACCTTGAACCGTATGCAAGCGAAACCGACACGACAGCCAGCGACACGGGAGAAAGCGAGGACGAATTGGGCGATCGCCTTCTAACCAACGTTTGGTATGTGTTTGTTTGGCATTAAAGGAAACTAACAACTATGAACTAGGTTTACAGCATATGAAATACATTTGGCAACAACATGCACTTTGAGAGTGCAGACAGCCCAATTCTCATCAATTAATATATTCTGTAGACATACCCTCATCCGCGCTCTTTTCCTGAAAGCTGATCTGTCCAGTTTTGGAGTTGATGTCAGCAGGCCAGGGAAGCTAGGGTCGATTTGGGGTTTAGCTCGCTCGTCTGCGGGAACAAACTGCCGCCATTGCTTGCCGTGCTAGCGAGGTCCTTTGTCCCTGAATTGCTCACACACTCCGGCAGATTCAATGGGGGTCTGGCGGCAGATTTCTTTGACTTTATGGTTGGAAATGCATCTGCTTTGAGTGTCGCAGGATATCCACACATTCTTGCCATCTCTGTCGTAGCATAGCTTTCGTCGGTAAAGTGTGCGGAACAAACGTCCGATTTCTCGCCACTTTGGCATCTTTGGGCCACTGGTGCAACTTGAATCCGTCCCTGTTCGTGTTGTTACACCCTCCGACAACACACCGACGAGGCATGATGTCTCCAAGGTACGGAAAACAGTCGAAAAAACGGAAAATAACAGAGCTGATTTGACTCGGTGTTTGAGAAAATGGCGGATTGCTTCCCGATGTGACGTCACAACGTCCGAGAGCGAATAATAGAAAGGCGTTTAATTTGCCAAAATTCTCCCATTTAGAGTTCGGAAATGGGTTAAAAAAATATATGGTCTTTTTTCTGCAACATCAAGGTATATATTGACGCTTACATAGGTCTGGTGATAATGTTCCCCTTTAAAGTAACATTTATGACAACCTTTTTCCAAAACACAATATAGAATGTGAGATATAAAAGCATATGTTTACGTTGTGACGTCACATCGGGAAGCAATCCGCCATTTTCTCAAACACCGAGTCAAACCAGCTGTGTTATTTTCCGTTTTTTCGACTGTTTTCCGTACCTTGGAGACATCATGCCTCGTCGGTGTGTTGTCGATAGGGATACTTGCCAACCTTGAGACCTCCGATTTCGGGAGGTGGGGGGCTTTGTCGGGGGTGGGGCGGGGCGTGGTTGGGGTGGGGGGCGTGGTTAAGAGGGGAGAAGTATATTTACAGCTAGAATTCCCCAACTGGAGTATTTCATTCATATATGTATATATATATATATATGTATGAAATACTTGACTTTCAGTGAATTCTAGCTATATATATATTTATTTATTTTATTATATATATATATATAAATAAAAGAAATACTTCAATTTCAGTGTTCATTTATTTACACATATACACACACATAACACTCATCTACTCATTGTTGTACTTGAAAGTACAATGCAATACAATTCCGGGGCAATGGCACCTATCAAATACACAGTAATGAAAACACAGTTGTTCTACTAACTGTACTGTGTGTTATGAGAGTAGAGTAGGTGTGTGTGTGGCCCTTTAGTAGGTGACAGCATGTGAGGTGAGTGACGTCAGTGAGTGTGTGGGCGAGAGAAGAGAGGGAGCGTAGTGTGAGTGCGGGGAGGGACTAGTTGGTTTTGTTTTGGATTGGCTGTGTGCAAGCAATCAATAAAGCAAGATTTGCAACTAATCGCCGGACTCATCATTCACCCTAAAGTCGTCCGCTGTGGAGACCCACTTACCCACGGGTAAGGTGAAGGGTGTTGCCCCGAGCATACATCGGCCCCGGAGAAGTGTCTCCCCTGCGCTCTTAGACTATGGTCTCGTTCTTCTGCTTCGTCTCCTTGTGTGCGCACACTGGACTCAGGTCCGCATGGAGCTGGAGGGGGCGTGGCCTCCAGAAATTGGACGTTTGTTCCGCACACTTTACCGACGAAAGCTATGCTACGACAGAGATGGCAAGAATGTGTGGATATCCTGCGACACTCAAAGCAGATGCATTTCCAACCATAAAGTCAAAGAAATCTGCCGCCAGACCCCCATTGAATCTGCCGGAGTGTGTGAGCAATTCAGGGACAAAGGACCTCGGTAGCACGGCAAGCAATGGCGGCAGTTTGTTCCCGCAGACGAGCGAGCTAAACCCCCTGGATGTCTTGGCTCACACCGTCCCTTATGCCACCGAAGATGATCAAGAGAAGAATATCGACCCTAGCTTCCCTGGCCTGCTGACATCAACTCCAAAACTGGACAGATCAGCTTTCAGGAAAAGAGCGCGGATGAGGGTATGTCTACAGAATATATTAATTGATGAAAATTGGGCTGTCTGCACTCTCAAAGTGCATGTTGTTGCCAAATGTATTTCATATGCTGTAAACCTAGTTCATAGTTGTTAGTTTCCTTTAATGCCAAACAAACACATACCAATCGTTGGTTAGAAGGCGATCGCCGAATTCGTCCTCGCTTTCTCCCGTGTCGCTGGCTGTCGTGTCGTTTTCGTGGGTTTCGCTTGCATACGGTTCAAACCGACATGGCTCAATAGCTTCAGTTTCTTCTTCAATTTCGTTTTCGCTACCTGCCTCCACACTACAACCATCCGTTTCAATACGTGCGTAATCTGTTGAATCGCTTAAGCCGCTGAAATCCGAGTCTGAATCCGAGCTAATGTCGCTATAGCTTGCTGTTCTATCCGCCATGTTTGTTTGTGTTGGCTTCACTATGTGACGTCACAGGAAAATGGACGGGTGTATATAACGATGGTTAAAATCAGGCACTTTGAAGCTTTTTTTTAGGGATATTGCGTGATGGGTAAAATTTTGAAAACCATCCATCCATCCATCCATCTTCTTCCGCTTATCTGAGGTCGGGTCGCGGGGGCAGCAGCCTAAGCAGGGAAGCCCAGACTTCCCTCTCCCCAGCCACTTCGTCCAGCTCCTCCCGGGGGTATCCCGAGGCGTTCCCAGGCCAGCCGGGAGACATAGTCTTCCCAACGTGTCCTGGGTCTTCCCCGTGGCCTCCTACCGGTTGGACGTGCCCTAAACACCTCCCGAGGGAGGCGTTCGGGTGGCATCCTGACCAGATGCCCGAACCACCTCATCTGGCTCCTCTCGATGTGGAGGAGCAGTGGCTTTACTTTGAGGGTGAGAAGCTCTGTCATCCGGGGGGATGACAGAGCTTCTCACCCTATCTCAATCAATCAATCTTTATTTATATAGCCCTAAATCACAAGTGTCTCAAAGGGCTGCACAAGCCACAACGACATCCTCGGTACAAAGCCCACATACGGGCAAGGAAAAACTCACCCCAGTGGGACGTCGATGTGAATGACTATGAGAAACCTTGGAGAGGACCGCATATGTGGGTAACCCCCCCCCTCTAGGGGAGACCGAAAGCAATGGATGTCGAGTGGGTCTGACATAATATTGTGAGAGTCCAGTCCATAGTGGATCCAACATAATAGTAAGAGTCCAGTCCATAGTGGGGCCAGCAGGACACCATCCCGAGCGGAGACGGGTCAGCAGCGCAGAGATGTTCCCAGCCGATGCACAGGCGAGCGGTCCACCCCGGGTCCCGACTCTGGACAGCCAGCACTTCATCCATGGCCACCGGACCTGTGCCCCCCCCCCTCAAGGAAAAAGGGAGAGCCCCGCCACCCGGCGGAGGAAACTCATTTCGGCCGCCTGTACCCGTGATCTTGTCCTTTCGGTCATAACCCAAAGCTCATGACCATAGGTGAGGATGGGAACGTAGATCGACCGGTAAATTGAGAGCTTTGCCTTCCGGCTCAGCTCCTTCTTCACCACAACGGATCGATACAGCGTCCGCATTACTGAAGACGCCGCACCGATCCGCCTGTCGATCTCACGATTCACCTTTCCCTCACTCGTGAACAAGACTCCTAGGTAATTGAACTCCTCCACTTGGGGCAAGATCTCCTCCCCAACCCGGAGATGGCACCCCACCCTTTTCCGGGCGAGAACCATGGACTCGGACTTGGAGTTGCTGATTCTCATCCCAGTCGCTTCACACTCGGCTGCGAACCGATCCAGTGAGAGCTGAAGATTTGGAACTTCGAAAAATAAAATAAGCCACTGGGAACTGATTTTTAATGGTTTTAACCCTTCTGAAATTGTGATAATGTTTGCTTTTAAAAAAAAAAAAGAAGAAAAAAATAAGTAACTAAATAGTTACTTTTCACAGTAACGCATTACTTTTTGGTGTAAGTAACTGAGTTAGTAACTGAGTTGCTTTTGAAATAAAGTAACTGTAACTGGTTTTCATTAACTAACCAGCGACACCACATGGTATATTCGTCAGAACGAATAGTAGCACTGGCAACAAAATAGGGTTGCACGTTTTAACTCATTTTTACCATCATGAGTGCAGTGGTTTGTTTAGTAGTAGATGAGTTTAACGACACAACAATTAAGAGTGAAAGGCTGTACATGAAGTATGCACAAGGTGAAAATGCGAAGACTTACCCAGCTATGCATAAATGGTCTATTAGCCTATCTCGCGGTGGTTTGGAGGCATCCCCTGCTGCTCCAGCTCCATCTGATACCTCTGCCAGGCTGAAGCAAGAAGGGGACAACAAGGGGAAGGTCTGAAATCCAACAAGGGTAGCCCGGACGGGCCGCAAGGAGAACCACTGTGCTGTGTGCAGAAAGAGTACTTTTGTGACACGGGATACCAGGAGCTCTCCGCTTACTTAACCGCGAGCTCGGCGAAGGAGCAAAAGCCTTTTGGACGACGGGTCACACGATACGGATGGCTTTCTTCCAGCTTCCAAGCAGCTAGGATGCTCTTAATGTGGGGACAAAGCAATGCTAAGAAAGTTCCGGGACAGAGGCCAGATTGCTAAAGCTCCCCCGTTCTGTGTACAGAGTCAAATACATCTAAAACTATAATGATAAGCAGAGGTGGGTAGTAACGCGCTACATTTACTCCGTTACATCTACTTGAGTAACTTTTGGGATAAATTGTACTTCTAAGAGTAGTTTTAATGCAACTTACTTTTACTTTTACTTGAGTATATTTATAGAGAAGAAACGCTACTTTTACTCCGCTACTTTTATCTACATTCAGCTCGCTACTCGCTACTAATTTTTATCGATCTGTTAATGCACGCTTTGTTTGTTTTGGTCTGTCAGACAGACCTTCAAAGTGCCTGCCTTACTGGTGACGTTTCACTCCGTTCCACCAATCAGATGCCGTCACTGGTGACGTTGGACCAATCAAACAGAGCCAGGCGGTCACATGACCTGACTTAAACAAGTTGAAAAACTTATTGGGGTGTTACCATTTAGTGGTCAATTGTACGGAATATGTACTTCACTGTGCAACCTACTAATAAAAGTTCCAATCAATCAATCAAAAGTGTGAAGGAAAAAAGACACTTTTTTATTTCAACCGTACATCCCGTCACAAGCCTAAAGACTGACTGCACAGTTCCTGTCTTCACAATAAAAGTGCCGCTCCATCGCGCCTGCGCTTTCAAAATAAGAGTCTCCGAAAGCCAGCGCAAACAAGCTACGGAATTTGCCGCCAATGTATTTCTTGTAAAGTGTGTGAAAACGAATATGGAAGCTGGACAAATAAGATACCAAAAACCAACCACTTTCATGTGGTATTAGACAGAAAGGAGGAACTTTTTTTCTCCTGCATTTGAAAACGTGGACGTTAAGCACTGCTGTCTGATTACAATCAATGCAAGTCATCAGAATCAGGTAATACACCAACTTATATTCTTGTCAACATGAAAGAAAGGAATCTATATGTGTTAAACATGCATGTATATTCATTAAAACACCTTTAACATGTAAACAAAAACGGCAAAATAAATAAATATAAATGACATACTGTATATATCAATGTATGTATGTATATATATATATATATATATATGATATGTGTGTGTATGTTACTCATCAGTTACTCAGTACTTGAGTAGTTTTTTCACAACATACTTTTTACTTTTACTCAAGTAAATATTTGGGTGACTACTCCTTACTTTTACTTGAGTAATAAATCTCTAAAGTAACAGTACTCTTACTTGAGTACAATTTCTGGCTACTCTACCCACCTCTGATGATAAGTGAAGGTTGCTACACCACATCATATCACTAAATATCGCACAAATATGCTTCCCATATGTTGACAGATGACACTTATCTGATTGTTGCTTTTCGGTTGATCATCTTAAATTCAATGTCACACTTGATTGAATACAAACTGCAAAATGTGTCAAAACTTAGACACCTTCTGTGTTGTATTGTTTTTCCTGACAAATACACCTTGTGTCGTTTGAATCACTAAGTTGCTGTGTTCTACAAAACACCCCCTGTTTAGAGATGCGCGGTTTGCGGGCACAACCGCGGAGTCCGCGGATTATCCGCGGATCGGGCGGATGAAATGAAAAAAAATTAGATTTTATCCGGGGGTCGGGTCGGGCGGTTGAAATAAAAAAAAATTAGATTTGAAATAGATTCAGGCGGGTGGCAGTTAAACCAATTCGGAAATATATCCATCCCATCCATTTTCTACCGCTTATTCCCTTTGGGGGTCGCGGGGGGCGCTGGAGCCTATCTCAGCTACAATCGGGCGGAAGGCGGTGTACACCCTGGACAAGTCGCCACCTCATCGCAGGGCCAACACAGATAGACAGACAACATTCACACTCACATCCACACACTAGGGCCAATTTAGTGTTGCCAATCAACTTATCCCCAGGTGCATGTCTTTGGAGGTGGGAGGAAGCCGGAGTACCCGGAGGGAACCCACGCAGTCACGGGGAGAACATGCAAACTCCACACAGAAAGATCCCGAGCCCGGGATTGAACCCAAGACTACTCAGGACCTTCGTATTGTGAGGCAGATGCACTAACCCCTCTGCCGCCGTGAAGCCCTCGGAAATATATATACATAGTTAAATGTTGTTACCCACATACGAAAAACGAGCAGGCACCTGCATATGCCACAACAGAAGAAAAAAAAAGAAAAGAGATGGACACTTTTACGGAGCGGAGAAGGGACGCCTCGCCGGGGTCCGGGACCGAGGCCCCTTCCCCCGAGAGGGCCCCACCGGGAGCCGTAGCTGAGGCGATCCGCGAGAAGGGCCCGACGCACGTCCAGGGTCACCACCGCGCCCACCGCACCGACACCCCGCCCCGTCCGCCTTCGCCGCGGCCGGCGTCACGCGCAGCAGGTAAGCAGCTTACCTGCCCGCCACCCCTGTTGCCGGGGGCGCGTAACAGGGGTCACTCCGCGCGCAGTGCGCTCACGAAAGGGGTGGGGCTCACCCTGGTTGATATAGACAGCAGGACGGTGGCCATGGAAGTCGGAACCCGCTAAGGAGTGTGTAACAACCCACCTGCCGAATCAACTAGCCCTGAAAATGGATGGCGCTGGAGCGTCGGCACCATACCCGGCCGTCGCCGGCAGCGAGACGCGCTTGGAGGTGCGCTCAGCGCGGCTCCCATATGATTGCGCACTGGTGTGCGTCTGGGTCGTGACAGCGTGGCACGCGAATGTCTGTGCTGCATTGGATCAGTCTCCTTTCTTTAACAGGCAAAAGCTTTATAACCTCACTAATGCCTTGCATCGTCTATATTAGATATATAACAACGGGCGGGTGCGGGCGGGTGCGGTTCTGATCAAATGTTAGAAACGGGTGGATGGCGGATGGTTGACAACTTTCTGATGCATTTGTGGATGAAATAATTGCCTATCCGCGCATCTCTACCCCCTGTAGCTTGAGGGTGTTTTCAAATCACTACAGAATTTGGGACACATATTTAGAGGACTGACAAGCAAAGGTCTGTAAAACACATAACATGCTCGACGTGACGTGTGGGGTAAAACAAATCAACTTGAATTAACTTAGCGCATTTAAACACATTTTGAGACAAATAAGTGCTAACAACTCATGAACGTGTGGCTAGGAATGAGTGGAATGCTTAAAGTCCTCCACCCAGTGCTGCTACATAGCCCCCACCAAGCTGATCACCTGTCCCCAGAAACCACAGTGTTCACTTTGAAGTCATTGAAATGGTATGGGGGCCCACGGTGCCGTCAAGTCCGTTCTGGCGTCCTGCCAGCCACTCCTTCTCCTCAGCCGTAATCAACAACTGGAGGACCACCACGTGATTCTACTGCAGCAACAACACATTGTGTCAGAGATTTTTTTGGAGAACTCGTGCAGTGACTCATCAGCTTAGGCCAGAGTCCCGTATTCATCTCCACCGCGGCTGTTGTCTGACCTATTTTGGCGACAGCCAACATTGTCGAGAGTTTGTCGGGCTACGAGGTGCACCTACCGAAGTCGGTCTTGCAGTCTGCCATAATAATCCAAACCGGGTTTGCCATCTGGCCCGAACGCCAGATCAACAGGCTTGCAAAGTTCTCGTCCAAACCATCTGGTATGCCCATGGGATCAGCGGCAGATGAAGGTCTCATTAAGCCAGGGTCCACTTGAAGCAATTAAGCAGCCCGCCTTCTGCTGGGTGTATGTGAAGCATGAGAAGATTGTCTGTTGGGTTCTTCCAGCCGTGGATGGCAAGGCTCTCTCTCAGTCGTCCTCAAATGAGCTTCCATCGGAGTCTCCAATCAGTCCGGTTCTCCAGCTCCGTAGAGCTTTCAGCTCCAACATCTTTCTTCAGGATGTCCACGTACGTTAGCGCGGGACGTCCTCGCGATCGATGCCCGTGCGTTGGTTCCCATAGGACCAGCCTGCTGGCCGGGAGATCCCGATGTCTGTGGCAGTGGCCGGCCAGCCTCATCCTCCTAGCTGTTACCTTCTTGCTGAGCCTCGGCAGTTGCCCGTACAGGTCCTTGTTGGTGATGTGGATGTTCTGGTCCACAATCAGAACAGCTCGTATCATTCTGGTGTAGCACCCATCTAGGGACTTCTGCAGGGTGGATGTCAGGGTCCAGCTTTCGCAGCCTTACAGGAGGACAGAATCCACAGTGGCGTTGAATAGACTCAGCTTTATGTGTCGGGGGAGATTCGAGCTCCACACTCTGGCCTATCGTGAGTGGAGAGCTTTCATCTCGGGTTCCAGCATGGAGATGGCAGTCCATTCAGGTCACTGGTCAGACTCTACCCACTCTCAAACACAGCCAATGAATAGGTCTATCTGCTGGCGCTGTAGCTGGACTGGGTCAACTTCTGCTATACCCTGGGTCATCGTCAATGCTGTAGGGTCACCAACTCTACTTCCTCCAGCCACTGGCGTTGTCGACATTCCTTGCAGGGACACCTGGACTGGGCGTCAGCATTCGTTTGTTGACGATTTGGAAGTTATAATCCTGCAGCGTCTCTCCATCCATCTGGCCAGCTTCCCCTTTGGTTATTTGAAGTTGAGGAGCCAGGTGAGCAAGTCATGATCTGTGAGCAGATAGAACTGCTGTCTGTACAGGTAGGGATGTTACTGGCTGAAGGCCGGTTGCCGAAAGCCAGCAGTTCTTGTCTTGTGAGCCAGGAAAAGCTGCAATCACGGCGATGCGGGGGCTCTGGGAGAGGTAGCACCTTTTTTCCGCAGCTCTACTCCTTGTTGAGTCGACAAGTACATTGGTTCTCTCTTAGTCTCCTACATCTCTCACGTCTGGCTGTCCAAGCCAACCCCTGGGCAACGGCTTCAGCTGGCCGGGCAAACTTGGTGAGGGGACGGTGTTGGTACGGCACTGTTGGGTGAATAGTTCACAGGATTGAACTAACGGCCAGGACCGAGTTGTGTTTCAGGCAGACGTCCATGTACCTGGACCAAGGAGGAGATTGGCTGAGGTCACTGGACAGAATGGGTTCATTAGCTGAGTAAGACAACCACGTTATGCGAAGACAAACTCAAAAAACCTGGAGACTCTTGTCACCAGCCGCCATGCCTTGGCATTCCGTTGGATATTGACCTGAAGGATCAAAGAGTTGTAACATATCAGTAATCTTAGCAAAGGCGAAACTATCCACGTATGTTTACCAAGACCTGGACTTGGATGGACTCAATGAAAAGGAATGTCTCCGTCATCATCGAAATCGATGGACAGCCATAGATAGAAATTGTCCGGAAGTAATTTTCTGGTAAAACTCTTGTGCTGATTGCCACTGGATGTTTGAGCCATGGACACGCTTGAGTTGCCAAAGACCCCACATCCTCAGATAGATCTATGACAGGAGGAAAGGAAGGAAGGAAATGAAATGTAGGAAACAAAAGAAGAAGGATAAGGTGTCAACAGAGCATGTAAACATAAGAAGATTGTATTTAATTTAATTTTCAACAAGCTTTTTACCAGTTTGGGTGCATTGGTAATTTGTTAGAAGTTGTTAACTTTGTGACCCTGATCTTTGTGGTCCTCAGTTGCCAAACGGGTTTCTTGTAGGCTTCTCTACTCTGATCTCTCAGTTCAATTCAGACCACACACAAATGGCGTTCATCTTACAGCGCCTCGCTTTGCTGGTCACAGTAGTCTCAGGTACTTTGCACACACACACACACACACACACACACACACACACACACACACACACACACACACACACACACATTCTTGTATTTGTTACCTTCTTGAGACCTCCGAAAAATGCCTACCTCTTCAGGACCACCCTTTCTATATAAAGATTTGCAGTTACAACATTATTAATATATACATACTATGCAAATATAAAACAAAAGCTTGTTGTAAAAAAGGTCACAATTTCACAAGAAAAACTTAGAATTTTGGCAGTATTATAATAAAAGTTGTACTTTTACTCAAAGCAAGTCAAAATTTTACAAGAAAAACTGAACATTTGTTCTAACTATCGTGGGATCACACTCCTCAGCCTTCCCGGTAAGGTCTATTCAGGTGTACTGGAGAGGAGGCTACGCCGGATAGTCGAACCTCGGATTCAGGAGGAACAGTGTGGTTTTCATCCTGGTCGTGGAACTGTGGACCAGCTCTATAATCTCGGCAGGGTCCTTGAGGGTGCATGGGAGTTTGCCCAACCAGTCTACATGTGTTTTGTGGACTTGGAGAAGGCATTCGACCGTGTCCCTCGGGAAGTCCTGTGGGGAGTGCTCAGGGAGTATGGGGTATCGGACTGTCTGATTGTGGCAGTCCGCTCCCTGTATGATCAGTGCCAGAGCTTGGTCCGCATTGCCGGCAGTAAGTCGGACACGTTTCCAGTGAGGGTTGGACTCCGCCAAGGCTGCCCTTTGTCACCCATTCTGTTCATAACTTTTATGAACAGAATTTCTAGGCGCAGTCAAGGCGTTGAGGGGATCTGGTTTGGTGGCTGCAGGATTAGGTCTCTGCTTTTTGCAGATGATGTGGTCCTGATGGATTCATCTGGCCAGGATCTTCAGCTCTCACTGGATCGGTTCGCAGCCGAGTGTGAAGCGACTGGGATGAGAATCAGCACCTCCAAGTCCGAGTCCATGGTTCTCGCCCGGAAAAGGGTGGAGTGCCATCTCCGGGTTGGGGAGGAGATTTTGCCCCAAGTGGAGGAGTTCAAGTACCTCGGAGTCTTGTTCACGAATGGGGGAAGAGTGGATGGTGAGATGGACAGGCGGATCGGTGCGGCGTCTTCAGTAATGCGGACGCTGTATCGATCCGCTGTGGTGAAGAAGGAGCTCACCTATGGTCATGAGCTTTGGGTTATGACCGAAAGGACAAGATCACGGGTACAAGCGGCCGAAATGAGTTTCCTCCGCCGGGTGGCGGGGCTCTCCCTTAGAGATAGGGTGAGAAGCTCTGTCATCCGGGGGGAGCTCAAAGTAAAGCCGCTGCTCCTCCACATGGAGAGGAGCCAGATGAGGTGGTTCGGGCATCTGGTCAGGATGCCACCCGAACGCCTCCCTAGGGAGGTGTTTAGGGCACGTCCGACCGGTAGGAGGCCGCGGGGAAGACCCAGGACACGTTGGGAAGACTATGTCTCCCGGCTGGCCTGGGAACGCCTCGGGGTCCCCCGGGAGGAGCTGGACGAAGTGGCTGGGGAGAGGGAAGTCTGGGCTTCCCTGCTTAGGCTGCTGCCCCCGCGACCCGACCTCGGATAAGCGGAAGAAGATAGATAGATAGATAGATAGAACTGAACATTTGTGCAATATTACGATAAAAGTTGGAATTTTACTCAATAGCAGTCGCAATTGTACAAGAAAAGATTAAAATTTTGGCAATTCTATGAAAATGGTTGTAATTTTACTCGACAAAAGTCACAATTTTACAAGTAAACTTAAACATTTTGGCAATATTATAATAATAATCGGGATTTTACTTGGCAAAATTATGACAAAAGTGTTACGTCTTCGACGCATGGCTGAGATTGTCGTGTTCCTTCCAAGGCAGAAGACAAGCAGGAGCGGCGTGCAGGTAAGATTTAAGTTATTTTTAATTCTTTTTAAGGCAGGATCAAAATTACAAAAACAGAGGACGCTAGCAAGCGTGGAGCTAAACAAAAACCAAAATGTCACCAAGGGTGAAAAACGGGGAATGCTGGACGGCAGAATAATCTAAAAAGCGAGGAGAAAACCAGGGGAACGTAAATGTTGCATGAAGCAAACATTGACCCAGCACTTACTGCTGGGTGACAGGAAACTATAAAGGGGAGTGATTAGCCAAAACACCTGGTGGAAACACTAATTGCAAATCTAAGACAGGTGAGGAGAATTTGGGGGCGGCATGGCGTAGTGGGTAGAGCAACCGTGCCAGAAACCTGAGGGTTGCAGGTTCGCTCCCCGCCTCTTACCATCCAAAAATCGTTGCCGTTGTGTCCTTGGGCGGGACACTTCACCCTTTGCCCACGGTGCTACTCACACTAGTGATGGGTTGATGAGGCATCATGAAGCGTTTCGACACATTGCAAAACTGTATTGATACTGTGTCGATACTGTGTCACTAAATACTGACATCTGCTGGACATTAAAAATCCCTACAGGCAACCTATGGACCGACTCAACTGACACTGATTTGATGCCCTAGTACAGGGGTCACCAACCTTTTTGAAACCAAAAACTACTTCTTGGGTACTGATTAATGCGAAGGGCTACCAGTTTGATACACACTTAAATAAATAAATATATTGTCATTTGTAAGTTACACGTAAGTGTGATTTAAACAAGAATAGCTAAATAAATACATTTATATATATATATAAAAAAATGGGTATTTCTGTCTGTCATTCCGTCGTACATTTTTTTCCCCTTTTACGGAAGGTTTTTTGTAGAGAATAAATGATGAAAAAAACACTTAATTGAACGGTTTAAAAGAGGAGAAAACAAGAGAAAAATTTAAAATAAAATTTTGAAACATAGTTTATCTTCAATTTCGACTCTTTATAATTCAAAATTCAACCGACAAAAAGAAGAGAAAAACTAGCTTATTTGAATCTTTTTGAAAAAATTTAAAAAAGAATTTATGGAACATCATTAGTCATTTTTCCTGATTAAGATACATTTTAGAATTTTGATGACATGTTTTTAAATTGGTTAAAAATCCAATCTGCACTTTGTTAGAATATTTAACAAATTGGACCAAGCTATATTTCTAACAAAGACAAATCAGTATTTCTTCTAGATTTTCCAGAACAAAAATTTTAAAAGAAATTCAAAATACTTTGAAATAAGATTTAATTTTGATTCTACAGATTTTCTAGATTTGCCAGAATAACTGTTTTGAATTTTAATCATAGTAAGTTTGAAGAAATATTTCACAAATATTCTTTGTCGAAAAAACAGAAGCTAAAATATTTATTATTCTTTACAATAAAAAATAAATAAATTTACTTGAACATTGATTTAAATTGTCAGGAAAGAAGAGGAAGACATTTAAAAGGTAAAAAGGTATGTTTGTTTAAAAATCCTAAAATCATTTTTAAGGTTGTATTTTTTCTCTAAAATTGTATTTCTAAAAGTAATAAGAAGCAAAGTAAAAAATAAATGAATTTATTTAAACAAGTGAAGACCCATCCATCCATCCATTTTCTACCGCTTATTCCAAGTGAAGACCAAGTCTTTAAAATATTTTCTTGGATTTTCAAATTCTATTTGAGTTTTGTCTCTTTTAGAATTAAAAATGTCGAGCAAAGCGAGACCAGCTTGCTGGTAAATAAATACAATTTTAAAAATAGAGGCAGCTCACTGGTAAGTGCTGCTCTTTGAGCTATTTTTAGAACAGGACAGCGGGCGACTGATCTGGTCCTTACTGGTGACCGCGGGCACCGCGTTGGTGACCCCTGCCCTAGTATATACAATAATATAAACCAAGTCATTGTATTTCATTTAGGATTATTTCATATCTTCATTTAAATAAAAATATATTTTTATCTTTTTTAGATACAGTCAATAAATAATGTGAACATGTATCGTAACATGGAAATCTAAGAGAACGTGTTGTGGATGATTGTGGACTGGGAATTTTTTTAATTTTATTTTTTACACATTTTTATAAAAAAAAAAAAAAAAAGTTTTTCCGACGTATTACATTTTAGACGATTTCTCTTCTTAGTTATTATTTCACCGGCTGTAGAAAAGAGCCGCTCACAGGGCACAGAGGAGGCGACACAGTTGGCGTATCGGTCACGTGACCAAAACAGCTCATGATCGGTCACGTGACTTTCTAAAAGCGGTACGCGCGCCGACACGGGGTTTTGCTCTATGAGCTCGACGCATGCGCCGATGCATCGGTGTTGCATTGGACCCATCACTAACTCACACCGGTGAATTGAATGATGAATGATAGGTGGTGGTCTGAGGGGCCGTTGGCGCAAATTGCAGCCACGCTTCTGTCAGTCTACCCCAGGGCAGCTGTGGCTATTAAAGTAGCTTACCACCACCAGGTGTGAATGAATGATGGGTTCCACATGTAAAGCGACTTTGGGTCCTTAGAAAAGCGCTATATAAATCCCAGTTATTATTATTATTAGAATCAGTGCCCATGGAAACCAACAATAAACAGGGAAAGAGGGTGCACCCAGGAAACAGACTAAAACAGAAACATAACCAACATAAATCATGTCATGATCCGGGTAACGGATCATGACAAAAGTCATAATTTTACTCAAAAAATGTGACTGTTTTACGAGAACAACAAAAACATTGGCAATATTGTGATTAAAGTCAGAATTGTATGTGACTAATGTCACAATTTTTGCATTAAAAAGTAATCATTTTTACATAAAAAAGTAATAATTTTACGAGAAAATATTGCAATATTACAAAAACAGAAAGAATATGAGAAATTGTTCCCAATTTTATAGCAAAAAAAAGTCGACACATTGTGAGAAAAAGACTACTTTAGTTAATTTTTTGTTGGTAATTTGTTTTTAATCTTCATTATTTACTTCAAGTTATTACAGTAATTCTCTATATACATTTTTTTTTTTTTTTTAAATTAATTTTGGCCAAAGTAAGTGCATTTCAATTTAAAGTCAGAATTGTATGTGACAACTGTCACAATTTTTGCATTAAAAAGTAATCATTTTTACATAAAAAAGTAATAATTTTTACATAAAAAAGTAATCATTTTTACATAAAAAAGTAATCATTTTACGAGAAAATATTGCAATATTACAGAAACAATATGAGAAATTGTTCCCAATTTTATAAGAAAAAAAGTCGACACATTGTGAGAAAAAGACTGCTTTAGTTAATTTTTTTTTTTTTTTTTTAATTTGTTGTTGGTAATTTGTTTTTAATCTTCATTATTTACTTCAAGTTATTACAGTAATTCTCTATATACATATTTTTATTAATTTTTTATTAATTTTGGCCAAAGTGAGTGCATTTCAATATCTTAAACACACTTGTTATTTCATATGTTGGCCAGAGGGGGAGTACTTCAAATTTTTACAAACACTTGTTATTTCATAGGGGGAGCACTTTTAAAAGCGACACACAGTCAATGTGAAAAATCCCTCCTTTTTAGGACCACCCTCATTTTGATAGATGTCACCACCAATGAGACATTGTCTATTTCAGGGGTCGGCAACCCGCGGCTCCGGAGCCGCATGCGGCTCTTTAATCACTCTGATGCGGCTCAGCTGCATACTTGCCGACCTTCCCGGGAGTCTTCGGATTTCGGTGCCTCTCGCAGAAAATTCCCGTGATTAATATTCTCCGATTTTCACCCTAACATTATTAATTAGGGTGTGCCATGATGGTACAGCATTTGGCGTCCTCTACAATCTGTACACAAATCATGCCAGCCCAGTCTTTTGTTGTATGCATCAACTACTTGAACATGTAAGTGACAGCAAGGCATACTTGGTCAACAGCCACACAGGTTACACTGACGGTGGCCATATAAAACAACTTTAACACTCTTACTAATAATGCGCCACACTTTGAACCAAAACCAAACAGGAATGACAAACACATTTCGGGAGAACATCTGCACCTTAACACAACATAAACACAACAGAACAAATACCCAGAATCCCATGCAGCCCTGACTCTTCCGGGCTACATTATACACCCCTGCTACCACCAAACCCCCCCCCTCTCCGTGCGTCGGATGAGGTGGGCGGGGTTTGGTAGCGGTATAATGTAGCCCGGAAGAGTTAGGGCTGCATGGGATTCTGGGTATTTGTTCTGTTGTGTTTATGTTGTGTTACGCTGGTCTATTAGCTGCAATGTTATTGGGACCATGATTTATGTTAGCTGTGTTCGCTACGTCAGGAGGGGATTATTTGCTTTTAAAATGTGTACAAGGTAATTAAATGTCTTTATTTGTTGACACACGGTAGTCCTTCTCATGTAGGATTAAACAACGTTTAGGTTATTTTAAGGTGAGAGATTTATAGGCTATTTTATGTACTATTTATAAAAATGTTATTGACGTGTTTCAGTGTGACGAGTCAATGTAGTTTAGGGCAGGGGTCCCCAAACTTTTTGATTCGGGGGCCGCATTGAGTTAAAACAATTATATATATATATATATATATATATATATATATATATATATATATATATATATATATATATATATATATATATATATTCCTCGCGCACTAATTGACTGAAAGAGCGTGCACTTTGGCGGGAAAATGCATTTTTAGACAATAAGATTTACCTGAGCGGCCGAGAGTAACACGCGGTAGATAATGGATTAGAAAGGACGGGGGCCGTAGTTTGGGGACCCCTGGTTTAGGGCCTGCTTGCAAAGTAATAGCATACCTGCCAACTTTTGAAATCAGAAAAACCTAGTAGCCAGGGTCCAGGGGCCGCAGGCCCCGGTAGGTCCAGGACAAAGTCCTGGTGGAGGGTTCAGGGCTTCGCCCCCCGACGCAAAATGATTGATTGCATTCAGACAGGTTTAAAATGTTGCTAAAACCATCACTTTTCTATCAGTCACAGTGACTTTTCAAAACAAAAATATTACAGCAAAAATCATATGGGTTGATTGACATGTTTATTCTGTAAGCTAACTTCAATAGTTTGAAATTATTTTGACAGTTAATGCCAGTTATCCTGTCAACCTTTCACAAGACTTCAATTTGTTCATTGAAAGTATAAACACTTTTTACAGTAAACAAATGGTAAAACAGTACTAAACAATTCCATTAAAAAAAAAAATTGCTGTCATTATTAACTTTCTGTCCAAGCTTGTATAATCTACTGCCTTGTTCAATTGTAAAAAATATTCTGTGCCTAAAATTCACATTTCTATCACAATTATCATACTGTAAACATGGTAAGCTAACTTCATTAAAATTAATAGTCCTGTCAATAGCATGGAATTACAATTCAAATGTAGTTTTTTTTGTAAGCCTTTCAAAAGAATTCAAAATATGAAAAATTAATGAAAATTAATTGAAGCCATCAGACACTTGAAAAGTGGCACATCACATCTCTAATGTAATCATTTGAACTTTTCAACAGAAATAGCACTGCAAAAATATTAAGGACATACTTCTGTATTTTGGTAGTTATGCTGTCAACATTTAACAAGATTTCTTCAACTTGGACTTGAAAGCATAAATAGTATAAACACTTTTAACAGTATAACAGTGCTAAACAATTCCAATAGATAACATTGGTGTCATTACCTTTTTGTGGCTAAAATCCAAATTTATTCTATCAGATTGATCATACTGCAAAAATGATATGGTAACTTTATGATAAGTTTACTTGAAGTGGCATAAAACACTGAAAGTGATTGTTCCTATAACCCCTTTGTTTCAAATGTTTGTTCCACTTGTGGCAGTCGGGCACCAGCATACCGTCTTTGACAGCTTGAAGTGGCATAAAACACTGAAAGTGATTGTTCCTATAACCCCTTTGTTTTAAATGTTTTATGCCACTTCAAGTTGTCAAAGACGTGCTGTGAAATACAGCCGACAGGATTGCGCACCAAACACGAAGCAAGGCCAAAGCGCATGCATGGTGCAGGAGAACAAAGGACTTCTTTCATTTAAGGTTTGTGATAAACCATCAAACTCATTCGTTAAAAGGACTCTATAGTAATATAAAGCGAATTTTTCTGGACATTATCATGCAAGAAAAGTTTATTTTTGGGGCCGCGATCACCGCGTAATGATTTTTAAAGGTTGCATTACAAACATTTAACTGTCCCATGTGATCAGCCAGTGCGATTGGAAATCCATGCTCAATTATTGCCTCCGTAAATAAAACTTCGGCATTTATCACATCCAAAGAATCTGTTTGGGCGACGAAAAACGTTGAAAGTTTTCCACTTGTATCGCTAGCAACGGCATTAGACTTGTGTTTTTTTGTCCCAACGTGGTCTTTTACATCGCTAATTCCTCCGTGTCCGATCGAAAAATCTTGTCTGCACAAGGTGCAATTCGCGTAGTTTTCACCCTTTTTTTTTTTAAATTAATGAAAAACCGTATTTTTTATCACTGCAACCGTAACCCGGAATAGGTTGATGAAAACCGTATGAATTACGGGAAAACCGGAGTAGTTGGCAGGTATGTAATAGCCCCTTTATATGCTGCAAATAAAAACAGGTTATTGTTATTTGTTTTTCTCTTCATTTGTAATAGTATATACTAGTGTTGTCCCGGTACCAAAAATTATTTTTATACTTTTCGGTACTTTGATACTTTTCTAAATAAAGGGGACCTCAAAAAATGTCATTATTGGCTTTATTTGAACAAAAAAAAACTTAGTGTACATGAAACATATGTTTATTATTGTCATTTAGTCCTTAAATAAAATAGTGAACTTGTCTTTTAGTAG
>NC_084564.2:41223857-41238857 GCF_033978685.3 Nerophis lumbriciformis
GATTACTAGGTATAAGACAAACACTTTATCTTCCTGGTTATTGTAACGCTACGTGTTTGACATTATTTAAGACTTTATCGTGCCCGGAAAAGGACAGTTTTCCTCTTCTGTGGCATTCATGTGATTTAAAGGACTGTTAGTCCCATGTTGATGTGATAAAACCATACTTGCCAACCCTCCCGGATTTTCCGGGAGACTCCCGAAATTCAGCGCCTCTCCCGAAAACCTCCCGGGACAAATTTTCTCCCAAAAATCTCCCGAAATTCAGGCGGAGCTGGAGGCCACGCCCCCTCCAGCTCCATGCGGACCTGAGTGACGTGTTGACAGCCTGTTCACACGTCCGCTTTCCCACAATATAAACAGCTAATGATGGAGGGCGAGTTCTTGGTTTCTTATGTGGGTTTATTGTTAGGCAGTTTCATTAACGTCCTCCCAGCGCGGTAACAACACACAACAACAGCAGTCAAGTTTTCGTCTACCTACCGTAAAGCAGTTTGTCTGCCGTAAACAGCAATGTTGTGACACTTTTAAACAGGACAATACTGCCATCTACTGTACATGCATATGTGACCCACCCATAATGTGTCACATTTTTGTGTTGATTTATTTATTTTATTTTGTGGTTTGAATTCGTTTTTGGAGCTGTCATTACACATTTATCAGTATTCACATTGGTCAGTAGGGGGCAGTAGGGCGTTTCTTCCCAATTGAATGCTATCACCTGCAGACCGGAAGTGTCTTGTCATTCTGATGAGCGCGACCAGTCTGTGAACAATTGAAACGTCCTGTGTGCTTTTTCCTCCTGTATAACAGGTTAGTTTTGGTGAATCAACTCACTGAATAATATCCATGTGATCTTTATAAGTTTAAGTACAATTCTGATGGTGGAGCCTAACTCTAAAGTGTTTGTGAGTTGTAGTTTGTATTTGTGAATGAATCCAGTGCACAGCTGCAGTAATCAATACAAAAAGGCGACGTGAGTGCGCAATGTTTATATAGGAACTTCTGATCCTAATTCAGACTCCCAAATTAGAGCTCCCGTTTTGTTATTGATTTTATAATGTATATTTGTATAATGTGTGTGTTCTGAAATAGTGACAGAGAATAGAACAAGGATGGACAATTCAACCCTTAACTCAACAATGAGTAGATGAGTGTTATGTGTGTGTATATGTGTAAATAAATGAACACTGAAATTCAAGTATTTCTTTTATTTATTTATATATATATATATATATATATATATATGTAATAAAATATATATATTGCTAGAATTCACTGAAAGTCAAGTATTTCTTATATATATATATATATCTTAACCACGCCCCCAACCCCCACCCCCCACCTCCCGAAATCGGAGGTCTCAAGGTTGGCAAGTATGAATAAAACCTCTTTCTTGTTTGGAAGATACACACACACACAATTGTAACTGTTATTTCTTCCGGCACATAATAAATATGTACAACGTGTTTGGATGTATTCATTTATGCAAAATTGTCATTAAATGTAATATTGCCTGACAAAAAGTGTAATATTTTGATATTTACACATGCGCATTTTACTACAAACCCCGTTTCCATATGAGTTGGGAAATTGTGTTAGATGTAAATATAAACGGAATACAATGATTTGTAAATCATTTTCAACCCATATTCAGTTGAATATGCTACAAAGACAACATATTTGATGTTCAAACTGATAATAATAAATAATCATTAACTTTAGAATTTGATGGCAGCAACACGTGACAAAGAAGTTGGGAAAGGTGGCAATAAATACTGATAAAGTTGAGGAATGCTCATCAAACACTTATTTGGAACATCCCACAGGTGTGCAGGCTAATTGGGAACAGGTGGGTGCCATGATTGGGTATAAAAACAGCTTCCCAAAAAAATGCTCAGTCTTTCACAAGAAAGGATGGGGCGAGGTACACCCCTTTGTCCACAACTGCGTGAGCAAATAGTCAAACAGTTTAAGAACAACGTTTCTCAAAGTGCAATTGCAAGAAATGTAGGGATTTCAACATCTACGGTCCATAATATCATCAAAAGGTTCAGAGAATCTGGAGAAATCACTCCACGTAAGCGGCATGGCCGGAAACCAACATTGAATGACCGTGACCTTCCATCCCTCAGACGGCACTGTATCAAAAACCGACATCAATCTCTAAAGGATATCACCACATGGGCTCAGGAACACTTCAGAAAACCACTGTCACTAAATACAGTTTGTCCCTTCATCTGTAAGTGCAAGTTAAAGCTCTACTATGCAAAGCAAAAGCCATTTATCAACAACACCCAGAAACGCTGCCGGCTTCTCTGGGCCCGAGATCATCTAAGATGGACTCATGCAAAGTGGAAAAGTGTTCCGTGGTCTGACGAGTCCACATTTCAAATTATTTTTGGAAATATTCGACATCGTGTCATCCGGACCAAAAAGGAAGCGAACCATCCAGACTGTTATCGACGCAAAGTTCAAAAGCCAGCAGGTGTGATGGTATAGGGGTGCATTAGTGCCCAAGGCATGGGTAACTTACACATCTGTGAAGGCACCATTAATGCTGAAAGGTACATACAGGTTTTGGAACAACATATGCTGCCATCTAAGCGCCGTCTTTTTCATGGACGCCCCTGCTTATTTCAGCAAGACAATGCCAAGCCACATTCAGCACGTGTTACAACAGCGTGGCTTCGTAAAAAAAGAGTGCGGGTACTTTCCTGGCCCGCCTGCAGTCCAGACCTGTCTCCCATCGAAAATGTGTGGCGCATTATGAAGCGTAAAATTCGACAGCGGAGACCCCCGGACTGTTAAACGACTGAAGCAAAACATAAAACAAGAATGGGAAAGAATTCCACTTTCAAAGCTTCAACAATTAGTTTCCTCAGTTCCCAATTGTTTACTGAGTGTTGTTAAAAGAAAAGGTGATGTAACACAGTGGTGAACATGCCCTTTCCCAACTACTTTGGCACGTGTTGCAGCCATGAAAATCTAAGTTAATTATTATTTGCAAAAAAAAATAAAGTTTATGAGTTTGAACATCAAATATGTTGTCTTTGTAGCATATTCAACTGAATATGGGTTGAAAAGGATTTGCAAATCATTGTATTCCGTTTATATTTACATCTAACACACTTTCCCAACTCATATGGAAACGGGGTTTGTAGAATACCCTTATGGGCATTACATATATCAACATCAAGTACCTACTGTACTGTTTACTTGTTGAAATACCCTTTTTACAGCAGATATCTACCCAAATGGCCACTTTGTTGCTGCCAAAAATGTATTTCTAGTAATATTTTGATACTGACACATCTCATATTTAGATATTTGACTAGAATACCCTTATGAGCATTACATATATCAAAATGAAGTACCTACTGTACTGTTTAATTGTTGAAATACCCTTTTTGGAGCAAATATCTACCCAAATGGCCACTTTGCTGCTGCCAAAAATGTATTTCAAGTAATATTTGGATATTTACACATCCCATATTTACATATTTGACTAGAATCCCCTTATGGGCATTACATATATATAAATCAAGTACCCACTGTACTATTTACTTGTAGAAATACCCTTTACAAATTGTTGCGTTCTGAGCAGTTGTTCCTCCCAGGGAATTCAAGTTGCTGGTCACTCCCAAGCTCTTTTTATGACACATAAAGCTGAGTAGAAGAACCACCAGAGACAGAATAGGTATTTTGTCATTTTATTTCCAAAGCCTTTGGAAATAAACTTGAGACCAAATCCCGTAAAGAAGTGCTCACCAGCACAGCTAAAATGGTCTAATCCCCACATACGGAGAACTTCTTTTCTATAACGTCTCTCTTGCCCCCACCCTCCTTGTCCCTCTTACTCCACAGCTGGGCAAAGGGAAAGATAAGAAAAAGGATTTATTGCTACCCCCCCTCTCTCTCAGCTCACTCCAGGTCCCTTTTGTTTATTATCTAAAGTCGGTTTTAGACGAGAAGCAGAGAAGATCTCCCCCTTCACATTCTTAAAAGTTGGCAGACAACCAAAAGATAACAAATAAAGAACACTAGCTGTTTTTTAATATGACTATGAAAATAAAGAAGTAACACACAAATATGGATATATCTATGATTGTGATGACTTGAATTGATTGGAATCAGACAGTAGTGATGATAACATCCACTTTTTCAAAAGGAGGAGGGGAAAAAAAGTCCTCCTTTCTGTCCAATACCACAGCTTGTCCAGCTTCCATTCTCCTTTTTATGCACTTTACAAGAAATACATTGGCGGCAAACTCCGTAGCTTGCTAGCTTTCTGAGACTCTTATTTTGTTTAACGCACGCAAGATGGAGCGGGGCTTTTATTGTGAAGACAGGAACCGTGCAGTCAGTCTTTAGGCTTTTGATGGGAGGTGCGGCGCGAGTCTGTTGAAATAAAAAAGTGTTTCTCGCCTTCCTGTCGGTCGTTTTTTCTTAATAATGATCTGGCAGCGGCCAGCGTCATCTCACAAGACCCTCGGGTGCCGTGAATGTCAATCAAGTGACGAAAGTGACGTCTTAGTGAAGATTTACCTACTCACACTACTACACCTACTCAGTGGCCTAGTGGTTAGAGTGTCCGCCCTGAGATGGGTAGGTTGTGAGTTCAAACCCCGGCCGAGTCATACCAAAGACTATAAAAACAGGAGCCATTACCTCCCTGCTTGGCACTCAGCATCAAGGGTTGGAATTGGGGGTTAAATCACCAAAAATGATTCCCGGGCGCAGCCACCGCTGCGGCTCACTGCTCCCCTCACCTCCCAGGGAGTGAACAAGGGGTTGGGTCAAATGCAGAGGGTAATTTCACCACACCTAGTGTGTGTGTGACAATCATTGGTACTTTAACTTAACTTAATTTGTGATTGCTAATTTTTAGGTCTATTTTTGTAAAACCTGGCTGGCCATGGACTGACACACCCTCCACCATCCACTGACACACCCTCCACCATCCACTGACACTCCCTCCACCATCCACTGACACCCCCCCCACCATGGACTGACACACCCTCCACCTTGGACTGACACACCCTCCACCATGGACTGACACACCCTCCACCATGGACTGACACACCCTCCGCCATGGACTGACACACCCTCCGCCATGGGCTGACACACCCTCCACCATCCACTGACACACCCTCCACCATGGACTGACACACCCTCCACCATCCACTGACACTCCCTCCACCATCCACTGACACACCCTTTACCATGGACTGACACACCCTCCACCATGGACTGACACACTCTCCACCATGGACTGACACACTCTCCGCCATGGACTGACACACCCTCCACCATTTACTGACACACCCTCCACCATCCACTGACACACCCTCCACCATGGACTGACACACCCTCCACCATCCACTGACACACCCTCCACCATGGATTGACACACCCTCCACCATCCACTGACACTCCCTCCACCATCCACTGACACACCCTCCACCATGGACTGACACACCCTCCACCATCCACTGACACTCCCTCCACCATCCACTAACACACCCTCCACCATGGACTGACACACTCTCTGCCATGGACTGACACACCCTCCACCATGGACTGACACACCCTCCACCATGGACTGACACACCCTCCACCATCGACTGACACACCCTCCACCATGGACTGACACACCCTCCACAATCCACTGACACACCCTCCACCATCCACTGACACACACCCCACCATCCACTGACACACCCTCCACCATCCACTGACACTCCCTCCACCATCCACTAACACACCCTCCACCATGGACTGACACACTCTCCACCATCCACTGACACACCCTCCACCATCCACTGACACACCCTCCACCATCCACTGACACACCCACGACCATGGACTGACACACCCTCCACCATCCACTGACACACCCTCCACCATGGACTGACACACCCTCCACCATCCACTAACACACCCTCCACCATGGACTGACACACCCTCCACCATGGACTGACACACTCTCCGCCATGGACTGACACACCCTCCACCATGGACTGACACACCCTCCACCATGGACTGACACACCCTCCACCATCCACTGACACTCCCTCCACCATCCACTGACACACTCTCCACCATCCACTAACACACCCTCCACCATCCACTGACACACTCTCCACCATGGACTGACACACTCTCCGCCATGGACTGACACACCCTCCATCATGGACTGACACACCCTCCACCATCCACTGACACTCCCTCCACCATCCACTGACACACCCTCCACCATGGACTGACACACCCTCCACCATCCACTGACACACCCTCCACCATCCACTGACACACCCACGACCATGGACTGACACACCCTCCACCATCCACTGACACACCCTCCACCATGGACTGACACACCCTCCACCATCCACTAACACACCCTCCACCATGGACTGACACACCCTCCACCATGGACTGACACACTCTCCGCCATGGACTGACACACCCTCCACCATGGAATGACACACCCTCCACCATGGACTGACACACCCTCCACCATCCACTGACACTCCCTCCACCATCCACTGACACACCCTCCGCCATGTACTGACACACATTAAGTTAAGTTAAAGTACCAATGATTGTCACACACACACTAGGTGTGGTGAAATTACCCTCTGCATTTGACCCAACCCCTTGTTCACCCCCTGGGAGGTGAGGGGACACACTCTCGCCATCCACTGACACACCCTCCACCATGGACTGACACACCCTCCGCCATGGACTGACACACCTTCCACCATGGACTGACACACTCTCCGCCATGGACTGACACACCCTCCACCATGGACTGACACACCCTCCGCCATCCACTGATACACCCTCCATCATCCACTGACACACCCTCCGCCATGGACTGACACACTCTCGCCATCCACTGACACTCCCTCCACCATAGATTGACACACCCACCACCATGGACTGACACTCCCTCCGCCATGGACTGACACACCCTCCACCATCCACTGACACACCCTCCACCATCCACTGACACACCCTCCACCATCCACTAACACACCCTCCACCATGGACTGACACACCCTCCACCATGGACTGACACACTCTCCGCCATGGACTGACACACCCTCCACCATGGACTGACACACCCTCCACCATGGACTGACACACCCTCCACCATCCACTGACACTCCCTCCACCATCCACTGACACACCCTCCGCCATGGACTGACACACATTAAGTTAAGTTAAAGTACCAATGATTGTCACACACACACTAGGTGTGGTGAAATTACCCTCTGCATTTGACCCAACCCCTTGTTCACCCCCTGGGAGGTGAGGGGATACACTCTCGCCATCCACTGACACACCCTCCACCATGGACTGACACACCCTCCGCCATGGACTGACACACCCTCCGCCTTGGACTGACACACCCTCCACCTTGGACTGACACACCCTCCACCTTGGACTGACACACCCTCCGCCATGGACTGACACACCCTTTGCCATGGACTGACACACCCTCCGCCATGGACTGACACACCCTCCACCATCCACTGACACACCCTCCACCATCCACTGACACACCCTCCACTGACTCACCCTCCGCCATGGACTGACGCACATTAAGTTAAGTTAAAGTACCAATGATTGTCACACACACACTAGGTGTGGTGAAATTACACTCTGCATTTGACCCAACCCTTTGTTCACCCCCTGGGAGGTGAGGGGACACACTCTCGCCATCCACTGACACACCCTCCACCATGGACTGACACACCCTCCACCATGGACTGACACATCCTCCACCATGGACTGTCACACCCTCCGCCATGGACTGTCACACCCTCCACCATGAACTGACACACCCTCCGCCACGGACTGACACACATTAAGTTAAGTTAAAGTACCAATGATTGTCACACACACACACTAGTTGTGGTGAAATTACCCTCTGCATTCGACCCAACCCCTTGTTCACCCCCTGGGAGGTGAGGGGACACACTCTCGCCATCCACTGACACACCCTCCGCCATGGACTGACACACCCTCCACCATCCACTGACACACCCTCCACCATCCACTGACACACCCTCCACCATGGACTGACACACCCTCCACCATCCACTGACACACCCTCCGCCATGGACTGACACACTCTCCGCCATGGACTGACACACCCTCCGCCATGGACTGACACACCCTCCGCCATGGACTGACACACCCTCCACCATGGACTGACACACCCTCCACCATCCACTGACACACCCTCCACCATCCACTGACACACCCTCCACTATGGACTGACACACATTAAGTTAAGTTAAAGTACCAATGATTGTCACACACACACACACTAGGTGTGGTGAAATTACCCTCTGCATTTGACCCAACCCCTTGTTCACCCCCTGGGAGGTGAGGGGACACACTCTCGCCATCCACCGACACACCCTCCACCATGAACTGACACACCCTCCACCTTGGACTGACACACCCTCCGCCTTGGACTGACACACCCTCCACCTTGGACTGACACACCCTCCACCTTGGACTGACACACCCTCCGCCATGGACTGACACACCCTTTGCCATGGACTGACACACCCTCCGCCATGGACTGACACACCCTCCACCATGGACTGACACACCCTCCACCATGGACTGACACACCCTCCACCATCCACTGACACACCCTCCACCATGGACTGACACACATTAAGTTAAGTTAAAGTACCAATGATTGTCACACACACACACACTAGGTGTGGTGAAATTACCCTCTGCATTTGACCCAACCCCTTGTTCACCCCCTGGGAGGTGAGGGGACACACTCTCGCCATCCACTGACACACCCTCCACCATGGACTGACACACCCTCCGCCATGGACTGACACACCCTCCACCATGGACTGACACACCCTCCACCATGGACTGACACACTTTCGCCATCCACTGACACACCCTCCACCATGGACTGACACACCCTCCACCATGGACTGACACACCCTCCACCATGGACTGACACACCCTCCACCATGGACTGACACACCCTCCACCATCCACCTGATGGGCACCCCTGCAGTAGAGCCATGTCTATAGATCAATTATAGGCTTTGTTCGTCATTCAGGCCACTTTAAGGTGAATTTAACATTTTCACTGCGAATAAAGGAATGCCTTATTATAGCACACACCTAAAGCCAAAGAAAAAAGGGGTGTGCCGTGTCAATATTTGCTGGTGCTCAGTACAGAGTCCTGGCACGGCGCCAGTGAAAACACGTCGGTGCCAATCACTGCAGACGATTCTTTTTTCCCTGCCTTCTACAAAGCGGCCTTATCGCAAACTGAACGTTCGGCGTAACGACCTTCACCGTGCGTGACACAAACGGTAGATCAAGCGGTTAAGTGCATGTGAGGAATGGAAGGAGAGCTTTCTTTGTTGATCTGCTGGTGTTTTTGTTGCCACACCAGCATGCCAGTCAGTCCTCCTCAGGTATGCAAAACCTATTTGCACTTGGTGCCATGGAGGGTTCACAGCAAGGGTCGGGGAGCAAAGTGAAAGTATCCGTGGGGATCACTTTAGGGCGAGAGATTTGACTCTCTGAACAAAATCATTGTTTTTAAAGGGATGGGATGCTTTTTCAACACCCATGTTATATTATCCTGCAGCTTCATCCCACTAGAGCACCCGAGCAAGTCCATTTTGCCAAAAAGTCCAATGAATCATTAGTTTGAGCGTCCCTAATTGAAGCTGGATGTGAGTTGAGATGTAAAAAAATACAAAATTCTGACCCCATTCAGTTGATGAGGGCCATGGTGCTCTCTGGCTGCCCGCCGCAGACGCCCGAGAAGAACTTCAGCGCCAGGCACAGGTGGATGGGCACAAACACATAGGAGGTGTAGATCACCATGGCGACGGCGGAGAGGAGCACCGAGTTGTAGATGGACTGTTCCCAAGGCTCCAGCACGTAGATGGCGGTGATGAGGAGGTACTGGTAGTACAGCCGGGCCAGGTTCTTCAAGTTCATCCTGAGGGCCTGGAACAAGGACAACAGGGTTGAGTAAAATTGAGCAAAAAAAATTCTTTTTTTTGGGTGGAGCTAGCAGAAAGTTCTTGGAATGTACAAAAACCCAAAAGGAGCCTTTGTTTGTTTACTTACTACTAAAAGACAAGTTGTCTAGTATGTTCACTATTTTATTTAAGGACTAAATTGCAATAATAAACATATGTTTCATGCACCCTAACATTTTTTTGTTCAAAAAAAGCCAATAATGACATTTTTTGTGGTCCCCTTTATTTAGAAAAGTACCGAAAAGTATCAAAATAATTTTGGTAGCAGTACCAAAATACAAAAACACTACAACAAAGTACAAACCCCGTTTCCATATGAGTTGGGAAATTGTGTTAGATGTAAATATAAACGGAATACAATGATTTGCAAATCATTTTCAACCATACTTGCCAACCTTGAGACCTCCGATTTCGGGAGGTGGGGGAGTGGGGGGCGTGGTCGGGACGGGGGCGTGGTTGAGGGGGGCGTGGTTAAGAGGGGAGGAGTATATTGACAGCTAGAATTCACCAAGTCAAGTATTTCATACATATATATATACATATGTACATATACATATATATATATATATATATATATATATATATATATCTACATCCTGAAAGTATGCAAACAAAACTGTGTTTAGATAATTGATACTTCAAACTTGCATGAATAAATATTAAGGAATATAACATAACTTGGCTTCTGAGAGTTTCAAAATGTAATGAATAAAATGCTAAAGTTGTTGATAAACAAGCAATTATTTTAATAATTAAATATGGTCATTTTAAATGAATAATTATGATCATTTAAAATTAATGATTTCAAATATGTTTATTTTAATGTATAATTCTATGGCTGGATGTAATAAGGAGTCAGAAAAAAATAAATAAAAATACAATTAATTTTGATGTTTTTAGCAAAATATAGTAAAAAATTTTTTTTTTTTTTTTTAATTAATAAATATATTTATTTTTAGGTAAGATAAACATAATAATACAATGTATCTCTAGTCTGGATGATTTAGTTCTTGTCACCCTGTTGTCATAAAGAAAAGGCTGTCCTCACTCAGGTCCGCATGGAGCTAGAGGGGGTGTGGCCTCCAGCTCCGGCTGAAAATCGGGAGATTTTCGGGAGAATATTTGTCCCGGGAGGTTTTCGGGAGAGGCGCTGAATTTCAGGAGTCTCCTGGAAAATTCGGGAGGGTTGGCAAGTATGTTTTCAACCCATATTCAGTTGAATGCACTACAAAGACAACATATTTGATGTTCAAACTCATAAACTTTATTTCTTTTTCGCAAATAATAATTAACTTAGAATTTCATGGCTGCAACACGTGCCAAAGTAGTTGGGAAAGGGCATGTTCACCACTGTGTTACATGGCCTTTCCTTTTAACAACACTCATTTGGGAACTGAGGAGACACATTTTTGAAGCTTCTCAGGTGGAATTCTTTCCCATTCTTGCTTGATGTACAGCTTAAGTTGTTCAACAGTCCGGGGGTCTACGTTGTGCTATTTTAGGCTTCATAATGCGCCACACATTTTCAATGGGAGACAGGTCTGGACTACAGGCAGGCCAGTCTAGTACCCGCACTCTTTTACTATGAAGCCACGTTGATGTAACACGTGGCTTGGCATTGTCTTGCTGAAATAAGCAGGGGCGTCCATGGTAACGTTGCTTGGATGGCAACATATGTCGCTCCAAAACCTGTATGTACCTTTCAGCATTAATGGTGCCTTCACAGATGTGTAAGTTACCCATGTCTTGGGCACTAATACACCCCCATACCGTCAAACATGCTGCCTTTTACACTTTGCGCCTGTAACAATCCGGATGATTCTTTTCCTCTTTGGTCCGGAGGACACGACGTCCACAGTTTCCAAAAACAATTTGAAATGTGGACTCGTCAGACCACAGAACACTTTTCCACTTTGCATCAGTCCATCTTAGATGAGCTCAGGCCCAGCGAAGCCGACGGGGTTTCTGGGTGTTGTTGATAAACGGTTTTTGCCTTGCATAGGAGAGTTTTAACTTGCACTTACAGATGTAGCGACCAACTGTAGTTACTGACAGTGGGTGTCCAAAGTGTTCCTGAGCCCATGTGGTGATATCCTTTACACACTGATGTCGCTTGTTGATGCAGTACAGCCTGAGGGATGGAAGGTCACGGGCTTAGCTGCTTACGTGCAGTGATTTCTCCAGATTCTCTGAACCCTTTGATGATATTACGGACCGTAGATGGTAAAATCCCTAAATTCCTTGCAATAGCTGGTTGAGAAATGTTGTTCTTAAACTGTTCAAAAATTTGCTCACGCAATTGTTGACAAAGTGGTGACCCTCGCCCCCATCCTTGTTTGTGAATGACTGAGCATTTCATGGAATCTACTTTTATACCCAATCATGGCACCCACCTGTTCCCAATTAGCCTGCACACCTGTGGGATGTTCCAAATAAGTGTTTGATGAGCATTCCTCAACTTTATCAGTCTTTATTGCCACCTTTCCCAACTTCTTTGTCACGTGTTGCTGCCATCAAATTCTAAAGTTAATGATTATTTATTATTATCAGTTTGAACATCAAATATGTTGTCTTTGTAGCATATTCAACTGAATATGGGTTGAAAAGGATTTGCAAATCATTGTATTCCGTTTATATTTACATCTAACACAATTTCCCAACTCATATGGAAACGGGGTTTGTACTTTGTTGTAGTGTTGTCCCGAAACCAATATTTTGGTACCGGTACCAAAATTATTTTGATACTTTTCGGTACTTTTCTAAATAAAGGGGACCACACAAAATGGCATTATTGGCTTTATTTGAACAAAAAATGTTAGTGTACATGAAACATATGTTTATTATTGTAATTTAGTCCTTAAATAAAATAGTGAACATACTAGACAACTTGTCTTTTAGTAGTAAGTAAACAAACAAAGACTCCTAATTAGTCTGCAGTAACATATTGTGTCATTTATACACCTATTATTTTGTACACATTATGAGGGACAAACTGTAAAAAATGATTATTAATCCACTCGTTCATTTACTGTTAATATCTGCTTATTTTCTCTTTTAACATGTTCTATCTACACTTCTGTTAAAATGTAATAATCACTTATTCTTCTCTTCTTTGATACTTTACATTAGTTGTGGATGATACCACAAATTGGCGGACCGGTACTTTTCAGAGGTGGTATAGTACCGAAAATGATTCATTAGTATCGCGGTACAATACTAAATATCGCTATATCGTCCAACCCTACTTTGTTGATACGGTTACATTTCATTCATCTATTTCAAACACAACAAACCAAAAATACTCTCAATCGACACAATTCAAATTAGTATCTCTAAAAAACAACAACAACAAAAACGATAAAGAGAAGTTTATAACGTCCTGCCCCATCACTTATATACAATATGATTCTTTATCAACAATACATTACAAACATTCTCATTGTAAATTCACGGCCAATTACTGGCCAGTAATTTCATTTTACAGAAACATATACTGTGTGTCAGAATAATTGTATCTAAGTTATCACAAAACTTTGTGTTTCCATGAGTTCCCGGCGAGAGGACAAAAGCTGTCTTTGAACCTACCAAGAAGAAGGTTTGTAAAACTCCACCGTGTAGGATGTGAAGCAACATGAAGGTGTTCTGTTTCTTTCATGTATTGTAATCAACAGAAAGATATTGTCTTGACCCAAGAACCACAAAGCGGAGAGGAAGCAGGACCAGACTCCCCTCAAGGCGACCTCTTCATTGAACTGTTTTACGACCTTTTCTTTGAACTGTTTTAATCAAACGCAATGGCTGTTTACGACCCCCGTCCCTTAGAAACAGCTGTTGCCATGTAATCAGGGAAAGTCCAAATAAAAGAGGAGGCGCACAATCTTTCGCCAGAGCGTGGGGAGACTGTGCATGAGTACAGCCCAGACGTCCCTCCTCAATTGAGCCAAATTTAATTCTGTCTCTGTGTAATTCCTTGCTTCTTGTCTTGTTTAATAGATGTCATCAGTGTTTGAACCTGACACTGTGAAATATCTTTACAGCAATTGACTAATTGCAGACCAGTGATTTAACGATGAATTACAATAAAGTTACAACTAAATGCTCCACCTTCACAATTGTAATCTCATATTTAATTACTACAGAAGCCCTTAGGAGACAAATCCATTTGAGTACGGTTTTTGTAATATGACAGAAGGACTACAATTGTACAGTTATTCGCGGCGAAATATAAAAGGCATCTTAATTTATGCAGTCATTTGTTGTAAGGTTACACTAAATTTGGATTATAGTATTTTACTGTAAAAATGCTGTGATATCTTAGTACACTTTTACAGCGTACAATACATAATTACTTTTTATATAACGACATTAAGTACAGTACAGGCCAAAAGTTTACAATGTAAGTAGTCGTGAAAATAAAGAAAACGCATTGAAATGAGAAGGTGTGTCCAAACTTTTGGCCTGTACTGTGTATAATTACAGGATAAATGTCATACATCAGCCCCAATAAACCCCTCATTGTATATACTTTATACAAATCCATTATACCTTCAAGATAATAACATTGATCATAATGATGTTCACATATGAATTTGTTGAGAATTATTATTAAATATTGTTGTATTGCCAAAACTAAAAAAAATCAAAGGCAAAAATCACAAAAACATTCAAGTATCTTTATCTGTATATCGGCAATGCTTGACTTGGTATCGCCCCAACCCTAACATAACATGACATTACAATTAGCACTAGAAACACATGAGCATCGTAGACTGTTTTAACGGATCATGTTGAGGTGGAAGGGGGCGGGGCCAACAGGTGAGAACAAGCACGCACGGCCACCTGTTTTTATTTTAGAACACGGGGTGGTTTTTTTATACATGAAAAAGTCTAATAATCAAATACATATGCATTTTGATTAATCATGATTAATCACAGGTTATTA
>NC_084564.2:41246357-41313857 GCF_033978685.3 Nerophis lumbriciformis
TTTTTTTCTTCTTCTGTTGTGGCATATGCTGCAGGTGCCTGCTCGTTTTTCGTATGTGGGTAACAACATTTAACTATGTATATATATTTCCGAATTGGTTTAACTGCCACCCGCCTGAATCTATTTAAAATCTAATTTTTTTTTATTTCAACCGCCCGACCCGACCCGCGGATAAAATCTAATTTTTTTAAATTTCAACCGCCCGACCCGCGGATAATCCGCGGACTCCGCGGTTGTTTCCGCAAACCGCGCATCTCTACTGGATACATATAACAATTTAATTAATTTGTTTTCTTTTTACATTTTTTTCTTTCCATGATGGCACGTGAGGCCCCGCCTCACCTGCCTCCCCTGACTGCACGTCACTGCACAGTAATCTATTTATTTATATCTGCACCTTATTGCTTTTTTATCCTGCACTAAAATGAGCTAATGCAACGAAATTTCGTTCTTATCTGTACTGTAAAGTTCACATTTGAACAGAGGTGGGTAGAGTAGCCAGAAATTGTACTCAAGTAAGAGTACTGTTACTTTAGAGATTTATTACTCAAGTAAAAGTAAGGAGTAGTCACCCAAATATTTACTTGAGTAAAAGTAAAAAGTATGTTGTGAAAAAACTACTCAAGTACTGAGTAACTGATGAGTAACATACACACACACACACATATCATATATATATATATATATATATATATATATATATATATATATATATATATATATATATACATATATACACATACATTGATATATACAGTATATAATTTATATTTATTTATTTTGCCGTTTTTGTTTACATGTTAAAGGTGTTTTAATGAATATACATGCATGTTTAACACATATAGATTCCTTTCTTTCATGTTGACAAGAATATAAGTTGGTGTATTACCTGATTCTGATGACTTGCATTGATTGTAATCAGACAGCAGTGCTTAACGTCCACGTTTTCAAATGCAGGAGAAAAAAAGTTCCTCCTTTCTGTCTAATACCACATGAAAGTGGTTGGTTTTTGGTATCTTATTTGTCCAGCTTCCATATTCGTTTTCACACACTTTACAAGAAATACATTGGCGGCAAATTCCGTAGCTTGCTAGCTTGTTTGCGCTGGCTTTCGGAGACTCTTATTTTGAAAGCGCAGGCGCGATGGAGCGACACTTTTATTGTGAAGACAGGAACTGTGCAGTCAGTCTTTAGGCTTTTGACGGGATGTACGGTTGAAATAAAAAAGGGTCTTTTTTCCTTCACACTTTTGATTGATTGATTGAAACTTGTATTAGTAGATTGCACAGTACAGTACATATTCCGTACAATTGACCAGTAAATGGTAACACCCCAATAAGTTTTTCAACTTGTTTAAGTCAGGTCATGTGACCCCTGGCTCTGTTTGATTGGTCCAACGTCACCAGTGACTGCATCTGATTGGTGGAACGGAGTCAAACGTCACTAGTGACTGCATTTTATTGGTGGAACGGAGTGAAACGTCACCAGTAAGGCAGGCACTATGAAGGTCTGTCTGACAGACCAAAACAAACAAAGCGTGCATTAACAGATCGATAAAAATTAGTAGCGAGTAGCAAGCTGAATGTAGATAAAAGTAGCGGAGTAAAAGTAGCGTTTCTTCTCTATAAATATACTCAAGTAAAAGTAAAAGTAAGTTGCATTAAAACTACTCTTAGAAGTACAATTTATCCCAAAAGTTACTCAAGTAGATGTAACGGAGTAAATGTAGCGCGTTACTACCCACCTCTGTTTACAACCTCATAAAAACGAGTCCACGCTGAACTTTTCTGGCCTTTTTTTCCCCCTGGTCTTTAGTATTCCCTTTTTTAGTTTGTCGCGTACCACGTTTGCTGCCGGCGTTGCCATCTCTTTTTTTTTTTCTTCTTCTGTTGTGGCATATGCTGCAGGTGCCTGCTCGTTTTTCGTATGTGGGTAACAACATTTAACTATGTATATATATTTCCCAATTGGTTTAACTGCCACCCGCCTGAATCTATTTAAAATCTAATTTTTTTTTATTTCAACCGCCCGACCCGAGGATAAAATCTAATTTTTTTTTTTATTTCAACCGCCCGACCCGCGGATAATCCGCGGACTCCGCGGTTGTGTCCGCAAACCGCGCATCTCTACTGGATACATATAACAATTTAATTATTTTTTTTCTTTTTACATTTTTTTCTTTCCATGATGGCAGGTGAGGCCCCCGCCTCACCTGCCTCCCCTGACTGCACGGTAATCTATTTATTTATACCTGCACCTTATTGCTCTTTTATCCTGCACTAAAATGAGCTAATGCAACGAAATTTTGTTCTTATCTGTACTGTAAAGTTCACATTTGAATGACAATAAAAGCAAGTCTAATCTAACTAATTTTCCATCTGATTTGCAGGTGTGTAATTTGTTGTGAGTTCATGCACTGTGTTGGTTTTGTTCTTTGAACAAGGTGATGTTCATGCACGCTTCATTTTGTGCACCGGTAAAAAACATATAACTGTCTTGAATTTGAAAAGAAACATTTTATTTTTCACTAAAAAAGGGTTCGGTGAATACGCATATGAAACTGGTGAGGTTCGGTACCTCCAACAAGGTTAAGAACCACTGATTTAGGGCTTTGGTTTAAGGGGAGAGATTTGACTATCTGAACAAAATCATTGTTTTTAAAGGGATGAGATCCTTTTTCAACATCCATGTTATATTATCCTGCAGCTTCATCCCACTAGAGCACCCGAGCAAGTCCATTTTGCCGAAAAGTCCAATGAATCATTAGTTTGAGTATCCCTAATTGAAGCTGGATGTGAGTTGAGATGTAAAAAACCAAAATTCTGACCCTTCAGTTGATGAGGGCCATGGTGCTCTCTGGCTGCCCGCCGCAGACGCCCGAGAAGAACTTCAGCGCCAGGCACAGGTGGATGGGCACAAACACATACGAGGTGTAGATCACCATGGCGACGGCGGAGAGGAGCACCGAGTTGAAGATGGACTGTTCCCAAGGCTCCAGCACGTAGATGGCGGTGATGAGGAGGTACTGGTAGTACAGCCGGGCCAAGTACTCCCGCAGGTTCTTCAAGTTCATCCTGAGGGCCTGGAACAAGGACAACAGGGTTGAGTAAAATTGAGCAAAAAAAATTTCTTTTTTTGGGTGGAGCTAGCAGAAAGTTCTTGGAGTGTACAAAACCCAAAAGGAGCCTTTGTTTCAGTGACGTGCGGTGAGGTTGATGGCTGGTGAGGCACTGACTTCATCACAGTCAGATTTACAAACATATGAACCCTAAAGAGTATCTTATTCACCATTTGATTGGCAGCAGTTAACGGGTTATGTTTAAAAGCTCATACCAGCATTCTTCCCTGCTTGGCACTCAGCATCAAGGCTTGGAATTGGGGGTTAAATCACCAAAAATTATTCCCGGGCGCGGCGCCGCTGCTGCCCACTGCTCCCCTCACCTCCCAGGGGGTGAACAAGGGGATGGGTCAAATGCAGAGGACAAATTTCATTACACCTAGTGTGTGTGTGACAATCATTGGTACTTTAACTTAACTTTAACTTTACACATACAAACTGTAGCACACAAAAAAGCACATTTAATAAAAAAACTTTATTATGGTCTTACCTTTACTTATAAATGCGCCGCTGTTGTGCTGGATTAATGAACCCCTGACGGGAGTGTTATATCAACTAAATCCCTCACTTCAACTTTCCACGTGCAAGATTGAATCTATTTAAAAAAGTGTAACCGAGGGTTTATAAATGTGGCCTATACTGTATGAAACTACAAAATAACAAACACGGAGGCTCCAGTTTACACGAGGACCACTTTATTTACCTTCTTTCAAAAACCTCCGCTCCACTCCAACGTGTCATCACTTCCGCTCTCAGCGCCTTCAAAATAAGAGCTCAAGGCATATACTGTATAACAGCGCATAATAGGAACTTAACATCACAAAGAGGAAAGCCCATAAAAATAGGCTACAAAAGTTATTTAATAAGAAGCCAAAAAGTGCAAAAAACAATAATGTTCGTGTTGGAGGAGTTGTGAATTAGGTACACCTGCAGTCTGCAGGTGTACCTAATGTTGTGGCCCTGCAGTCATTCACAACTCCTCCAACACCAACATTATTGTTTTTGCACTTTTTGGCTTCTTATGAAATAAGTTTTTTAAATAGATTCAATCTTGCACGTGGAAAGTTTAAGTGTGGGCTTTAGTTGATATAATAATAATAATAATAATAATAATAACTGGGATTTATATAGCGCTTTTCTAAGTACCCAAAGTCGCTTTACATGTAGAACCCATCAATCGTTCACACCTGGTGGTGGTAAGCTACTTTCATAGCCACAGCTGCCCTGGGGTAGACTGACGGAAGCGTGGCTGCAATTTCCGACCACCACCTATCATTCATCATTCAATTCACCGGTGTGAGTGGCACCGGGGGCAAAGGGTGAAGTGTCCCGCCCAAGGACACAACGGCAGCGATTTTTGGATGGTAAGAGGCGGGGAGCGAACCTGCAACCCTCAGGTTTCTGGCACGGTTGCTCTACCCACTACCCCAATATACGCCCCAATATAACACTCTCGTCAGGGGGTGCATTCTACGGCGGGGGTGCTGGAGGCGGGATTACTGCGAGCCTCAGCCAGTGCGTCTTTTGCAGCCGTTTTATGATCGCTCAGCACAAGAAATACTTTACACACATACAGTTGTTGACAAAATACACTGTACATTATATACCTCAGCTAACTAAACTATGGAAATGTACAATATAATTCATACAGCAATACGGTCTCACTGCACAGCAGGCCAGCAGTTAGCGGAGTCATTGCGCAATCCATGTTGAGGCACTGAGTGACGTGCCTCAACTGGCTGCTGTTCACCGCACCGTCTCTTCTCAGTATTTGAACGGCAAATGTGAAAATTCAGCAATTTTGAATAAAAATAATCTAAAACTGGTGAAGTTAAATGGAAAATAACTTTATAGTATAATCACTGGATACATATAACAATTTAATTTATTTTTTTTCTTTTTAAATTTTTTTTCTTTCCATGATGTCAGGTGAGGCCCCGCTTTGTTTGTTTACTTACTACTAAAAGACAAGTTGTCTAGTATGTTCACTATTTTATTTAAGGACTAAATTGCAATAATAAACATATGTTTCATGTACCCTAACAATTTTTGTTAAAATAAAGCCAATAATGCTATTTTTTGTGGTCCCCTTTATTTAGAAAAGTACCGAAAAGTATCAAAATAATTTTGGTACCAGTACCAAAATACTACAACAAAGTAATAATATGTTGTCCTTTTATCACATACAATCAAGTCACTAGTGCAAACAAGGTAAAGAAAAACACAATTTTGGCTCTCATTCAAATGATTTAGCTTTCTGCCACTAAAGTCTTCCTCCTCTGCCCAACACTGAGTTTGTACACAATACTATAACAATACAACAACAAACATCACACAAGAATCGTGAGAATAATCATAGAAGACTAGTGAAAAATATTTATCAAGCTAGTATCAATCCAATACTACTGACATATACAAACCCCGTTTCCATATGAGTTGGGAAATTGTGTTAGATGTAAATATAAACGGAATACAATGATTTGCAAATAATTTTCAACCCATATTCAGTTGAATATGCTACAAAGACAACATATTTGATGTTCAAACTGATAATAATAAATAATCATTAAGTTTAGAATTTGATGCCAGCAACACGTGACAAAGAAGTTGGGAAAGGTGGCAATAAATACTGATAAAGTTGAGGAATGCTCATCAAACACTTATTTGGAACATCCCACAGGTGTGCAGGCTAATTGGGAACAGGTGGGTGCCATGATTGGGTATAAAAACAGCTTCCCCAAAAAAATGCTCAGTCTTTCACAAGAAAGGATGGGGCGAGGTACACCCCTTTGTCCACAACTGCGTGAGCAAATAGTCGAACAGTTTAAGAACAACGTTTCTCAAAGTGCAATTGCAAGAAATGTAGGGATTTCAACATCTACGCTCCATAATATCATCAAAAGGTTCAGAGAATCTGGAGAAATCACTCCACGTAAGCGGCATGGCCGGAAACCAACATTGAATGACCGAATGACGGCACTGTATCAAAAACCGACATCAATCTCTAAAGGATATCACCACATGGGCTCAGGAACACTTTAGAAAACCACTGTCACTAAATACAGTTGGTCGCTACATCTGTAAGTGCAAGTTAAAGCTCTACTATGCAAAGCCAAAGCCATTTATCAACAACACCCAGAAACGCCGCCGGCTTCTCTGGGCCCGAGATCATCTAAGATGGACTCATGCAAAGTGGAAAAGTGTTCTGTGGTCTGACGAGTCCACATTTCAAATTGTTTTTGGAAATATTCGACGTCGTGTCATCCGGACCAAAGGGGAAGCGAACCATCCAGACTGTTATCGACACAAAACTAATAAGCCAGCATGTGTGATGGTATGGGGGTGCATTAGAGCCCAAGACATGGGTAACTTACACATCTGTGAAGGCACCATTAATGCTGAAAGGTACATACAGGTTTTGGGACAACATATGCTGCCATCTAAGCGCCGTCTTTTTCGTGGAAGCCCCTGCTTATTTCAGCAAGACAATGCCAAGCCACATTCAGCACGTGTTACAACAGCAAAAAGAGTGCGGGTACTTTCCTGGCCCGCCTGCAGTCCAGACCTGTCTCCCATCGAAAATGTGTGGCGCATTATGAAGCGTAAAATACGACAGCGGAGACCCCCGGACTGTTGAACGACTGAAGCTCTACATAAAACAAGAATGGGAAATAATTCCACTTTCAAAGCTTCAACAATTAGTTTCCTCAGTTCCCAATCGTTTACTGAGTGTTGTTAAAAGAAAAGGTGATGTAACACAGTGGTGAACATGCCCTTTCCCAACTACTTTGGCACGTGTTGCAGCCATGACATTCTAAGTTAATTATTATTTGCAAAAACAAAATAAAGTTTATGAGTTTGAACATCAAATATGTTGTCTTTGTAGCATATTCAACTGAATATGGGTTGAAAATGATTGCAAATCATTGTATTCCGTTTATATTTACATCCAACACAATTTCCCAACTCATATGGAAACGGGGTTTGTAGAATATTTGACTCCCTACTGTCTTGTCCTCACATGGTTTGAACACATCTCGCAGTGTGTGTGTGTGTTCAATGCAAGTCTACAGTGTGTGTGCCTTTAAGCAATTACAAATCTAATTGTTTACATCCCCACACTCTGTCATGCGAGCTCTCATAAGGTCACAGGAGCCTGCTGGCGGATTATTATTATCATTAACAAACACATCAGCAGTATTTGTTTCTTAGATGTAAAATAGGATACGAGTGTTTTTTTTTGTGTACCGTTTCCTCCTTTTAATGTTATGAATGAATAAGAGTGGAGTGATGTGAGTAGTTTGGTAAAAAAAGGAAGTCTAAAGCGTCACATGCAAAAGAATAGGAGTTGCCCAAAGTGCACTCAGACCCACCAAGAACAAATACTGTATTTTTCTAAATAAAAGTCGCAGTTTTTTTCATAGTTAGGCCGGGGGTGCGACTTATACTCAGGAGCGACTTATGTGCGAAATGATTAAAGGGGAACATTATCACAATTTCAGAAGGGTTAAAACCATTAAAAATCAGTTCCCAGTGGCTTATTTTATTTTTCAAAGTTTTTTTCAAAATTTTACCCATCACGCAATATCCCTAAAAAAAAGCTTCAAAGTGCCTGATTTTAACCATCGTTATATACACCCGTCCATTTTCCTGTGACGTCACATAGTGATGCCAACACAAACAAACATGGCGGATAGAACAGCAAGCTATAGCGACATTAGCTCGGATTCAGACTCGGATTTCAGCGGCTTAAGCGATTCAACAGATTACGCATGTATTGAAACGGATGGTTGTAGTGTGGAGGCAGGTAGCGAAAACCAAATTGAAGAAGAAACTGAAGCTATTGAGCCATACCGGTTTGAACCGTATGCAAGCGAAACCCACGAAAACGACACGACAGCCAGCGACACGGGAGAAAGCGAGGACGAATTCGGCGATCGCCTTATAACCAACGATTGGTATGTGTTTGTTTGGCATTAAAGGAAACTAACAACTATGAACTAGGTTTACAGCATATGAAATACATTTGGCAACAACATGCACTTTGAGAGTGCAGACAGCCCAATTTTCATCAATTAATATATTCTGTAGACATACCCTCATCCGCGCTCTTTTCCTGAAAGCTGATCTGTCCAGTTTTGGAGTTGATGTCAGCAGGCCAGGGAAGCTAGGGTCAATATTCTTCTCTTGATCATCTTCGGTGGCATAAGGGACGGTGTGAGCCAAGACATCCAGGGGGTTTAGCTCGCTCGTCTGCGGGAACAAACTGCCGCCATTGCTTGCCGTGCTACCGAGGTCCTTTGTCCCTGAATTGCTCACACACTCCGGCAGATTCAATGGGGGTCTGGCGGCAGATTTCTTTGACTTTATGGTTGGAAATGCATCTGCTTTGAGTGTCGCAGGATATCCACACATTCTTGCCATCTCTGTCGTAGCATAGCTTTCGTCGGTAAAGTGTGCGGAACAAACGTCCAATTTCTTGCCACTTTGGCATCTTTGGGCCACTGGTGCAACTTGAATCCGTCCCTGTTCGTGTTGTTACACCCTCCGACAACACACCGACGAGGCATGATGTCTCCAAGGTACGGAAAACAGTCGAAAAAACGGAAAATAACAGAGCTGATTTGACTCGGTGTTTGAGAAAATGGCGGATTGCTTCCCGATGTGACGTCACGTTGTGACGTCATCGCTCCGAGAGCGAATAATAGAAAGGCGTTTAATTCGCCAAAATTCACCCATTTAGAGTTCGGAAATCGGTTAAAAAAGATATGGTCTTTTTTCTGCAACATCAAGGTATATATTGACGCTTACAAAGGTCTGGTGCAGTGACGTGCGGTGAGGTTGATGACTGGTGAGGCACTGACTTCATCACAGTCAGATTTACAAACATATGAACCCTAAAGAGTATCTTATTCACCATTTGATTGGCAGCAGTTAACGGGTTATGTTTAAAAGCTCATACCAGCATTCTTCCCTGCTTGGCACTCAGCATCAAGGCTTGGAATTGGGGGTTAAATCACCAAAAATGATTCCCGGGCGCGGCGCCGCTGCTGCCCACTGCTCCCCTCACCTCCCAGGGGGTGATCAAGGGGATGGGTCAAATGCAGAGGACAAATTTCATTACACCTAGTGTGTGTGTGACAATCATTGCTACTTTAACTTAACTTTAACTTTACACATACAAACTGTAGCACACAAAAAAGCACATTTAATAAAAAAAAAACGTTATTATGGTCTTACCTTTACTTATAAATGAAGTCCATGAGCCGCTGTTGTGCTGGATTAATGAACCCCTGATGGGAGTGTTATATCAACTAAAGCCCTCACTTCAACTTTCCACGTGCAAGATTGAATCTATTTAAAAAAGTGTAACCGAGGGTTTATAAATGTCGCCTATACTGTATGAAACTACAAAATAACAAACACGGAGGCTCCAGTTTACAGGAGGACCACTTTATTTACCTTCTTTCAAAAACCTCCGCTCCACTCCAACGTGTCAAAATTCCGCTCTTAGCGCCTTCAAAATAAGAGCTCAAGGCATATACTGTATAACAGCGCATAACAGGAACTTAACATCACAAAGAGGAAAGCCCATAAAAATAGGTTACAAAAGTATTTTAATAAGAAGCCAAAAAGTGCAAAAACAATAATGTTCGTGTTGGAGGAGTTGTGAATTAGGTACACCTGCAGTCTGCAGGTGTACCTAATGTTGTGGCCCTGCAGTCATTCACAACTCCTCCAACATCAACATTATTGTTTTTGCACTTTTTGGCTTCTTATGAAAGAACTTTTTTAAATAGATTCAATCTTGCACGTGGAAAGTTTAAGTGTGGGCTTTAGTTGATATAACACTCCCGTCAGGGGGTGCAAATTCTACGGCGGGGGTGCAGGAGGCGAGCCTCAGCCAGTGCGTCTTTTGCAGCCGTTTTATGATCGCTCAGCACAAGAAATACGTTACACACATACAGTTGTTGACAAAATACACTGTACATTATATACCTCAGCTAACTAAACTTTGGAAATGTATAATATAATTCATATAGCAATACGGTCTCACTGCACAGCAGGCCAGCAGTTAGCCGAGTCCGCAATCCATGGTGAGGCACTGAGTGACGTGCCTCAACTGGCTGCTGTTCACCGCACCGTCTCTTCTCAGTATTTGAACAGCAAATGTGAAAATTCAGCAATTTTGAATAAAAATAATCTAAAATTGGTGAAGTTAAATGGAAAATAACTTTATAGTATAATCACTGGATACATTTAACAATTTAATATATATTTTTTTCTTTTTACATTTTTTTTCTTTCCATGATGGCAGGTGAGGCCCCACCTGCCTCTAGTGACTGCACGTCACTGGTCTGGTGATAATGTTCCCCTTTAACACATTAGCGTAAAATATCAAATAATATTATCTAGTTCATTCACGTAAGAGACTAGACGTATAAGATTTCATGGGATTTAGCGATTAGGAGTGACAGATTGTTTGGTAAACGTATAGCATGTTCTATATGTTATAGTTATTTGAATGACTCTTACCATAATATGTTACGTTAACATACCAGTTGGTTATTTATGCCTCATACAACGTACACTTATTCAGCCTGTTGTTCACTATTCTTGATTTATTTTAAATTGCCTTTCAAATGTCTATTCTTGCTGTTGGCTTTTATCAAATACATTTCCCCCAAAAAATGCAACTTATACTCCAATGCGACTTATATATGTTTTTTTCCTTCTTTATTGTGCATTTTCGGCCGGTGCGACTTATACTCCGGAGCGACTTATACTCCGAAAAATGCAGTACTTCTGATGTGTCCCTGCACCTTCAAAGGAAGTATCCACATGTCTGGCTCATAATTGTATTTCGTCATTAGGCTTCATGCACTCCAGGTAGTCGAGTTGTTAGCATGTCTGCCTTGTTGCAGAGTGCTTCTAAGTTCAGGTCTTGGCTCAAGACTTTATGGGAAAAGTTTTTTTCTTCTATGGCAGGGGTCGGCAACCCAAAATGTTGAAAGAGCCATATTGGACCAAAAATACAAAAACAAATCTGTCTGGAGCCGCAAAAAATTAAAAGCCATATTACATACAGATAGCGTGTCATGAGATATGAATTGAATTAAGAGGACTTAAAGGAAACTAAATGACCTCAAATATAGCTACAAATGAGGCATAATGATGCAATATGTACATATAGCTAGCCTAAATAGCATGTTAGCATTGGTTAGCTTGCAGTCATGCAGTGACCAAATATGTCTGATTAGCACTCCACACGAGTCAATAACATCAACAAAACTCACCTTTCACGCACAACGTTAAAAGTTTGGTGGACAAAATGAGACGGAAAAAGAAGTGGCATAAAACACGTCCTAGAACGTCGGAGAAAGTTGTACATGTAAACAAACTGCTGTGAGTTCAAGGACCGCCAAAATGAGTAGGACAAAACGGCGCCCGCCAAATACTCGAATCAGTGAAGCATGTTTAATATAAACAGTGTGCTTTATAAGAATTAGGGAGGTTTGTGTCATGTTTGTCCTCCTACAGAAACCATATTAAAACAAAAAATAGATTATTTCCCCCTCATATTTTTCCATTTTTCATACATTTTTTAAAAATCTCCAGAGAGCCACTAGGACGGCGCTAAAGAGCCGTAGAGCCGCGGGTTGCCGACCCCTGTTCTATGGTATTCCATGTTCTTCCCACCATCCAAATACAACACCCCAAAAGCAGTGAAGTTGTCACGTTGTGTAAATGGTAAATAAAATGTTACGGCTCAGGCTCCTGCCAACGCCGCTCATCCGTCCGTGCGCACCTCGGGACACGCCCACGGGTGCGCACATCCAGGGAGGCGCCGCGCGCGTCCCCGCCCTGCAGCAGCCACCAGCTGCAATCACTCACCGGCAATCTACACTCCTGGGTCTGATGAGGGCAAGCTCAATAAAGGACCAGTGGACCCAAGGATCGGCGCGGGAACTTAAGTTTTCTCATGGTGTACCGTAAGCAACAAGCTTTATGCTCGATTCATGTTTCCTCTCCGTGCCTTGATTTGTCCCTTGTCTTCTCCCGTGTCCCCGCAGTACCCTCCGTCGCCTGTAAAGTGAGCTGTGCGTCTCACTTTCGCCTGGATCTCCCTCTGGACTCTGACTGCCTCCTTCGTTCCTAGACCTTTCTCTCGCCCCTGGATTCTGACGCCTCACTCTCGCCCCGGATCATCTGCCTGCCTCTTGGACCCCTTTTGCCTTGCCCTCTTTGGACTTGTCTGCTCCCTCATCCAACAGAACGGTAATACACAACAGCTAACTACACACATAGTCTAACACCACTCACTCTAGGGTTTTGTCACACACTCCATTTCATTAGTTTAGTTTATATTAGTATTGTTTGTTATTATTATATATATTGAATATACAATATATATATATAATAAATAATTGTACATACCGCCCCCTGGTGTCTGTTTGCCGTCACCTCCCCTTAGTCCAACCATTACATAAAAAGAGAATACAACAAATCCTTTTCAACTTATATTCAATTGAATAGACTGCAAAGACAAGATATTTAACGTTCACACTGGTAAACTTTTGTTGTTGTTTTTTGCAAATATTAGCTCATTTGGAATTTGATGCCTGCAACATGTTTCAAAAAAGCTGGCACAAGTGGCAAAAAAGAGTGAGAAAGTTGAGGAATGCTCGTCAAAGACTTATTTGGAACATCCCACAGGTGAACAGGCTAATTGGGAACAGGTGGGTGCCATGATTATTCTTATTCTTCTGTTGTTTGATACTTTTAGTTGTGGATGATACCACAAATTGGCGGACCGGTACTTTTATAGTACCGAAAATGATTCATTAGTATCGCTGTACTATACTAATACCGGTATATCATCCAACTCGACTTTCTTGATACGGTTACATTTCATTCATTTATTTTTAAACACAACAAACCAAAAATACTCTCAATCGACACAATTCAAATTAGTATCCCTAAAAAACAACAACAACAAAAACGATAAAGAGCAGGAAGAAGCCGAAGTTTATAACGTCCTGCCCCATCACTTACATGCAATATGATTCTTTATCAACAATACATTGCAAACATTCTCATTGTAAATTCACGGCCAATTACTGGCCAGTAATTTCATTTTACAGAAACATATACGGTGTGTCAGAATAATTGTATCTAAGTTATCACGAAACTTTGCGTTTCCATGAGTTCCCGGCGAGAGGACAAAAGCTGTCGTGTAGGATGGGAATCAACATGAAGGTATTTCTGTTTCTTTCATGTATTGTAATCAACAGAGAGATATTGTCTTGACCCAAGAACTACAAAGCGGAGAGGAAGCAGGACCAGACTCCCCTCAAGGCGACTTCTTAATAGAACTGTTTTACGACCTTTTCTTTGAACTGTTTTAATCAAAGGCGATGGCTGTTTATGACCCCCGTCCCTTAGAAACAGCTGTTGCCATGTAATCAGGGAAAGTCCAAATAAAAGAGGAGGCGTACAATCTTTCGCCAGAGCGTGGTGACACTGTGCAAGACTACAGCCCAGACGTCTCTCCTCAATTGAGCCAAATTGTATTCTGTCTCTGTTTAATTCCTTGCTTCTTGTCTTGTTTAACAGATGTCATCAGTGTTTGAACCTGACACTGTGAAATATCTTTACAGCAATTGACTAATTGCAGACCAGTGATTTAACGATTAATTACAATAAAGTTACAACTAAATGCTGTACCTTCACAATTGTAATCTCATATTTAATTACTACAGAAGCCCTTAAGGGACAAATCCATTTGAGTACGGTTTTTGTAATATTACAGAAGGACTACAATTGTACAGTTATTTGCCGCGAAATATAAAGGGCATCTTAATTTATGCAGTCATTTGTTGTAAGGTTACACTAAATTAGGTTTATAGTATTTTACTGTAAAAATGCTGTGATATCTTAGTACACTTTTACAGCGTACAATACATAATTACTTTTTATATAACGATATTAAGTACACACCTTCTCATTCAATACGTTTTCTTTATTTTCATGACTATTTACATTGTAGATTGTCACATCAAAACTATGAATGAACACATGTGGAGTTATGTACTTAACAAAAAAAAAGGTGAAATAACTGAAAACATGTTTTATATTCTAGTTTCTTCAAAATAGCCACCTTTTTGCTCTGATTACTGCTTTTGCACACTCTTGGCATTCTCTCCATGAGCTTCAAGAGGTGGTCACCTGAAATGGTTTTCACTTCACATGTGTGCTTGAAGCTCATGGAGAGAATGCCAAGAGTGTGCAAAAGCAGTAATCAGAGCAAAGGGTGGCTATTTAGAAGAAAATAGAATATAAAACACGTTTATAACCCCCCATTGTTTACCTGTATCTCACCTTTTTTGTAAAGGCCGTCGGAAGTTGGCCGACCCATCAGCGATCCTGTTCTGTCTGCCTGTAATGTTTGATCCTGTTCTGTCTCCCTGTAATGTTTGATCCTATCCTATCCTATGATTTTAAAGCAAGTTATGCATAAAAAAATATAATAATCAAATGCACATGCATTTCGATTAATCATGATTAATCACAGATTATTAGATTTACTTAGACAAACTTTATTGATCCACAAGGGAAATTGTAAAACTGCTTTTGTGAGATAAAAACAAATAGTTAAATATCTGCTTGTCACCTTTATTTATGATTTTAAAGCGAGTTATACATTAAAAAGTCTAATAATCAAATGCATTTCGATTAATCATAATTAATCACAGGTTATTAGACTTACTTAGACAAACTTTATTGATCCACAAGGGAAATTGCAAAACTGCTTTTGTGAGATAAAAACAAATAGTTAGATATCTGCTTGTCACCGTTATGATTTTAAAGCAAGTTATGCATAAAAAAATCTAATAATCAAATGCACATGGATTTCAATTAATCATGATTAATCACAAGTTATTAGACTTAGACAAATTTTATTGATCCACAAGGGAAATTGCAAAACTGCTTTTGTGAGATAAAAACAAATAGTTACATATCTGCTTGTCACCTTTATCATTTTAAAACACGTTATACATAGAAAAAAAGTCTAATAATCAAATACATATGCATTTTGATTAATCATGATTAATCACAGGTTATTAGACTTACTTGGACAAATTTTATTGATCCACAAGGGAAATTGTAAAACTGCTTTTGTGAGATAAAAACAAATAGTTAAATATCTGCTTGTCACCTTTATTTATGATTTTAAAGCAGGTTATGCATTAAAAAAAATCTAATAATCAAATGCACATGCATTTCGATTAATCATGATTAATCACAAGTTATTAGACTTAGACACATTTTATTGATCCAGAAGGGAAATTGCAAAACTGCTTTTGTGAAATAAAAACAAATAGTTAAATATCTGCTTGTCACCTTTATTTATGATTTTAAAGCAAGTTATACATTATAGAAAATATATCTAATAATCAAATACATATGCATTTCGATTAATCATGATTAATCAGAGGTTGTTAGACTTACTTAGACAAACTTTATTGATCCACAAGTGAAATTGCAAAACTGCTTTTGTGAGATAAAAACAAATAGTTAAATATCTGCTTGTCACCTTTATTTATGATTTTAAAGCAGGTTATGCATTAAAAAAAATCTAATAATCAAATGCACATGCATTTCGATTAATCATGATTAATCACAAGTTATTAGACTTAGACACATTTTATTGATCCAGAAGGGAAATTGCAAAACTGCTTTTGTGAAATAAAAACAAATAGTTAAATATCTGCTTGTCACCTTTATTTATGATTTTAAAGCAAGTTATACATTATAGAAAATATATCTAATAATCAAATACATATGCATTTCGATTAATCATGATTAATCAGAGGTTGTTAGACTTACTTAGACAAACTTTATTGATCCACAAGTGAAATTGCAAAACTGCTTTTGTGAGATAAAAACAAATAGTTAAATATCTGCTTGTCACCTTTATTTATGATTTTAAAGCAAGTAATGCATTTAAAAAAATCTAATAATCAAACGCACATGCATTTCGATTAATCATGATTAATCACAAGTTATTAGACTTAGAAAAACTTTATTGATCCACAAGGGATTTTACAAAACTGTTTTTGTGAAATAAAAACAATTAGTTAAATATCTGCTTGTCACCTTTATTTATGATTTTAAAGCAAGTTATACATAAAAACAAAATCTAATAATCAAATGCATAGGCATTTCGATTAATCATGATTAATCACAGGTTAGTAGACTTACTTAGACAAACTTTATTGATCCACAAGGGAAATTGCAAAACTGCTTTTGTGAGATAAAAACAAATAGTTACATATCTGCTTGTCACCTTTATCATTTTAAAACACGTTATACATAGAAAAAAAGTCTAATAATCAAATGCATATGCATTTCGATTAATCATGATTAATCACAGGTTATTAGACTTACTTAGACAAATTTTATTGATCCACAAGGGAAATTGTAAAATTGCTTTTGTGAGATAAAAACAAATAGTTAAATATCTGCTTGTCACCTTTATTTATGATTTTAAAGCAAGTTATACATTATAAAAAATATATCTAATAATCAAATGCATATGCATTTCGATTCATCATGATTAATCGCAGGTTAGTAGACTTACTTAGACAAACTTTATTGATCCACAAGGGAAATTGTAAAACTGCTTTTGTGAGATAAAAACAAATAGTTAAATATCTGCTTGTCACCTTTATAAATTTAAAGCAAATTATACATAAAAAATCTAATAATCAAATGCATATGCATTTCGATTCATCATGATTAATCGCAGGTTTGTAGACTTACTTAGACAAACTTTATTGATCCACAAGGGAAATTGCAAAACTGCTTTTGTGAGATAAAAACAAATAGTTAAATATATCTGCTTGTCACCTTTATAAATTTAAAGCAAATTATACATAAAAAAATCTAATAATGAAATGCAAATGCATTTCGATTAATCATGATTAATCGCAGGTTAGTAGACTTACTTAGACAAACTTTATTGATCCACAAGGGAAATTGCAAAACTGCTTTTCCATCCATTTTCTACCGCTTATTCCCTTTTTGGGGTGGCGGGGGGCGCTGGAGCCTATCTCAGCTACAATCGGGCGGAAGGCGGCGTACACCCTGGACAAGTCGCCACCTCATCGCAGGGCCAACACAGATAGACAGACAACATCCACACTCACATCCACACACTAGGGCCAAATTTTAGTGTTGACAATCAACTTATCCCCATGTGCATGTCTTTGGACAAAACTGCTTTTGTGAGATAAAAACAAATAGTAAATATCTGCTTGTCACCTTTATTTATGATTTTAAAGCAAGTTATACATAAACAAGTCTAATAATCAAATGCATATGCATTTAGATTAATCATGATTAATCACAAGTTATTAGACTTAGAAAAACATTATTGATCCACAAGGGATTTTACAAAACTGTTTTTGTGAAATAAAAACAAATAGTTAAATATCTGCTTGTCACCTTTATTTATGATTTTAAAGGAAGTTATGCATAAAAAAATCTAATAATCAAATGCATATGCATTTCGATTAATCATGATTAATCACAGGTTATTAGACTTAGAAAAACTTTATTGATCCACAAGGGATTTTACAAAACTGTTTTTGTGAGATAAAAACAAATAGTTAAATATCTGCTTGTCACCTTTGTTTATGATTTTAAAGCAAGTTATGCATAAAAAAAATATCTAATAATCAAACGCACATGCATTTTGATTAATCATGATTAATCACAAGTTATTAGACTTAGAAAAACTTTATTGATCCACAAGGGATTTTACAAAACTGTTTTTGTGAAATAAAAACAAATAGTTAAATATCTGCTTGTCACCTTTATTTATGATTTTAAAGCAAGTTATACATAAAAAAAAAAGTATAATAATCAAAAGCATATGCATTTCGATTAATCATGATTAATCACAGGTTATTAGACTTACTTAGACAAACTTTATTGATCCACAAGGGAAATTGCAAAACTGCTTTTGTGAGATAAAAACAAATAGTTAAATATCTGCTTGTCACCTTTATTTATGATTTTAAAGCAAGTTATACATTATAAAAAATATATCTAATAATCAAATGCATATGCATTTCGATTAATCATGATTAATCACAGGTTAGTAGACTTAGACAAATTTTATTGATCCACAAGGGATTTTACAAAACTGTTTTTGTGAGATAAAAACAAATAGTTAATTATCTGCTTGTCACCTTTATTTATGATTTTAAAGCAAGTTATACATAAAAATATCTAATAATCAAATGCATATGCATTTAGATTAATCATGATTAATCACAAGTTATTAGACTTAGAAAAACTTTATTGATCCACAAGGGATTTTACAAAACTGTTTTTGTGAAATAAAAACAAATAGTTAAATATCTGCTTGTCACCTTTATTTATGATTTTAAAGCAAGTTATGCATAAAAAAATCTAATAATCAAATGCATATGCATTTCGATTTATCATGATTAATCACAGGTTATTAGACTTACTTAGACAAACTTTATTGATCCACAAGGGAAATTGCAAAACTGCTTTTGTGAGATAAAAACAAATAGTTAAATATCTGCTTGTCACCTTTATTTATGATTTTAAAACAAGTTATACATAAAATAATCTAATCGGATGCATATGTATTTCGATTAATTATGATTAATCACAGGTTAGTAGACTTACTTAGACAAACTTTATTGATCCACAAGAGAAATTGCAAAACTGCTTTTGTGAGATAAAAACAAATAGTTAAATATCTGCTTGTCACCTTTATTTATGATTTTAAAGGAAGTTATGCATAAAAAAATCTAATAATCAAATGCACATGCATTTCGATTAATCATGATTAATCACAAGTTATTAGACTTAGACAAATGTTATTGATCCACAAGGGAAATTGCAAAACTGCTTTTGTGAGATAAAAACAAATAGTTAAATATCTGCTTGTCACCTTTATTTATGATTTTAAAGCAAGTTATACATAAAAAAATATATATCTAATAATCAAATGCATATGCATTTCGATTAATCATGATTAATCAGAGGTTGTTAGACTTACTTAGACAAACTTTATTGATCCACAAGTGAAATTGCAAAACTGCTTTTGTGAGATAAAAACAAATACTTAAATATCTGCTTGTCACCTTTATTTATGATTTTAAAGCAAGTTATGCATTAAAAAAAAATCTAATAATCAAACGCACATGCATTTCGATTAATCATGATTAATCACAAGTTATTAGACTTAGAAAAACTTTATTGATCCACAAGGGATTTTACAAAACTGTTTTTGTGAAATAAAAACAAATAGTTAAATATCTGCTTGTCACCTTTATTTATGATTTTAAAGCAAGTTATACATAAAAAAAAAAGTATAATAATCAAAAGCATATGCATTTCGATTAATCATGATTAATCACAGGTTATTAGACTTACTTAGACAAACTTTATTGATCCACAAGGGAAATTGCAAAACTGCTTTTGTGAGATAAAAACAAATAGTTAAATATCTGCTTGTCACCTTTATTTATGATTTTAAAGCAAGTTATACATTATAAAAAAAATATATAATAATCAAATGCATATGCATTTCGATTAATCATGATTAATCACAGGTTAGTAGACTTAGACAAATTTTATTGATCCACAAGGGATTTTACAAAACTGTTTTTGTGAGATAAAAACAAATAGTTAATTATCTGCTTGTCACCTTTATTTATGATTTTAAAGCAAGTTATACATAAAAATATCTAATAATCAAATGCATATGCATTTAGATTAATCATGATTAATCACAAGTTATTAGACTTAGAAAAACTTTATTGATCCACAAGGGATTTTACAAAACTGTTTTTGTGAAATAAAAACAAATAGTTAAATATCTGCTTGTCACCTTTATTTATGATTTTAAAGGAAGTTATGCATAAAAAAAATCTAATAATCAAATGCATATGCATTTCGATTTATCATGATTAATCACAGGTTATTAGACTTACTTAGACAAACTTTATTGATCCACAAGGGAAATTGCAAAACTGCTTTTGTGAGATAAAAACAAATAGTTAAATATCTGCTTGTCACCTTTATTTACGATTTTAAAGCAAGTTATACATAAAAAAAGTCTAATAATCAAATGCATATGCATTTAGATTAATCATGATTAATCACAAGTTATTAGACTTAGAAAAACTTTATTGATTTACAAGGGATTTTACAAAACTGTTTTTGTGAGATAAAAACAAATAATTAAATATCTGCTTGTCACCTTTATTTATGATTTTAAAGCAAGTTATGCATAAAAAAAAAAATCTAATAATCAAACGCACATGCATTTCGATTAATCATGATTAATCACAAGTTATTAGACTTAGAAAAACTTTATTGATCCACAAGGGATTTTACAAAACTGTTTTTGTGAGATAAAAACAAATAGTTAAATATCTGCTTGTCACCTTTATTTATGATTTTAAAGCAAGTTATACATTATAAAAAATATATCTAATAATCAAATGCATATGCATTTCGATTAATCATGATTAATCGCAGATTAGTAGACTTACTTAAACAAACTTTATTGATCCACAAGGGAAATTGTAAAACTGCTTTGGTGAGATAAAAACAAATCGTTAAATATTTGCTTGTCACCTTTACTTATAATTATAAAGCAATTTATACATAAAATAATCTAATAATCAAATACATATGCATTTCGATTAATCATGATTAATCACAGGTTATTAGACTTACTTAGACAAACTTTATTGATCCACAAGGGAAATTGCAAAACTGCTTTTGTGAGATAAAAACAAATAGTTAAATATCTGCTTGTCACCTTTATTTATGATTTTAAAGCAAGTTATGCATAAAAAAAATCTAATAATCAAACGCACATGCATTTCGATTAATCATGATTAATCACAAGTTATTAGACTTAGACAAATGTTATTGATCCACAAGGGAAATTGCAAAACTGCTTTTGTGAGATAAAAACAAATAGTTAAATATCTGCTTGTCACCTTTATTTATGATTTTAAAGCGAGTTATACATTAAAAAGTATAATAATCCAATGCATATGCATTTCGATTAATCATGATTAATCACAGGTTATTAGACTTACTTAGACAAACTTTATTGATCCACAAGGAAAATTGCAAAACTGCTTTTGTGAGATAAAAACAAATAGTTAATTATCTGCTTGTCACCTTTATTTATGATTTTAAAGCGAGTTATACATAAAATAATCTATTAATCAAATACATATGCATTTTGATTAATCATGATTAATCACAGGTTATTAGACTTACTTCGACAAACTTTATTGATCCACAAGTGAAATTGCAAAACTGCTTTTGTGAGATAAAAACAAATAGTTAATTATCTGTTTGTCACCTTTATTTACAATTTTAAAGCAAGTTATACATTAAAAGAAGTCTAATAATCAAATGCATATGCATTTCGATTAATCATGATTAATCACAGGTTATTAGACTCAGAAAAACTTTATTGATCCACAAGGGATTTTACAAAACTGTTTTTGTGAGATAAAAACAAATAGTTAAATATCTGCTTGTCACCTTTGTTTATGATTTTAAAGCAAGTTATGCATAAAAAAAATATCTAATAATCAAACGCACATGCATTTCGATTAATCATGATTAATCACAAGTTATTAGACTTAGAAAAACTTTATTGATCCACAAGGGATTTTACAAAACTGTTTTGTGAAATAAAAACAAATAGTTAAATATCTGCTTGTCACCTTTATTTATGATTTTAAAGCAAGTTATACATAAAAAATAAAGTATAATAATCAAAAGCATATGCATTTCGATTAATCATGATTAATCACAGGTTATTAGACTTACTTAGACAAACTTTATTGATCCACAAGTGAAATTGCAAAACTGCTTTTGTGAGATAAAAACAAATAGTTAAATATCTGCTTGTCACCTTTATTTATGATTTTAAAGCAAGTTATACATAAAAAAAAAAGTATAATAATCAAAAGCATATGCATTTCGATTAAATATGATTAATCACAGGTTATTAGACTTACTTAGACAAACTTTATTGATCCACAAGGGAAATTGCAAAACTGCTTTTGTGAGATAAAAACAAATAGTTAAATATCTGCTTGTCACCTTTATTTATGATTTTAAAGCGAGTTATACATAAAATAATCTATTAATCAAATACATATGCATTTTGATTAATCATGATTAATCACAGGTTATTAGACTTACTTCGACAAACTTTATTGATCCACAAGTGAAATTGCAAAACTGCTTTTGTGAGATAAAAACAAATAGTTAATTATCTGTTTGTCACCTTTATTTACAATTTTAAAGCAAGTTATGCATAAAAAAAAAAATCTAATAATCAAACGCACATGCATTTCGATTAATCATGATTAATCACAAGTTATTAGACTTAGAAAAACTTTATTGATCCACAAGGGATTTTACAAAACTGTTTTTGTGAGATAAAAACAAATAATTAAATATCTACTTGTCACCTTTGTTTATGATTTTAAAGCATAAATTAAAATTATTTAATTATTATTTTAACATTATTATTTATGTATAAAATTATACATTAAAAAAAATCGGAAAAATCAAATTCATATGCATTTCGATTAATCATGATTAATCGCAGGTTATTAGACTTAGACAAACTTTATTAATTGTTGCACACAGTAGCTCAGTTACAAAGGATGGAAAGGGTAAGGATGGAAAGGATAATGCACACAAGGGCACAAAAAGAGGGATAAAAAAAAAAAGTATCAATACAAAATATAACATATATATGCCTATAATGTAATTTTAAAAAAGTGGCCATTACTGCGACCTGGCCCTCAATGAAAATGAGTTAGTGACACCCCTGTTCTAGAACATACCATGCAGTGTGAAGACACGTGCGTGGAAAGTATCAAGTATCAACAAACTGCACACAACTACAACAAATTCCAGGTGCACAGCCCCTAAATCCACTCAAGCCACTCACCTTCTCCCCTTGGAGGTAAGGTCCTACAAACAGAAAGTAACGGGCATGTTTTGCTGCTCTGCTGCTGCTTTTATGCACAACACACACACACAAAAAAAAGCTGCCACACCAGTTTGTGTCAGGCTGGTTATAAAGCACTATGACGACACCACACCCACCCAACCACCGACACTCATCTCGCAGCAGCTTTAGAAAAATAAAGACGCTTGGCTGGGAAGGGGAAAAAAAAGATGTTTGAACGCACCTGGAAACTTTTTGTTGTTGTCGCGTATTCTTCTATTACCGCAGTGTGATGTCAGCTGCAGCTTACCCTCTGCTGGCCCATCAAGGAGGCTCAATCTGCATTATGTTCAAACATTCAGTGTTACTGCGGCATGCATTATGTTCTAACATTCAGTGTTACTGCGGCATGCATTATGTTCAAACATTCAGTGCTACTGCGGCATGCATTATGTTCAAACATTCAGTGTTACTGCGGCATGCATTATGTTCAAACATTCAGTGTTACTGCAGCATGCATTATGTTCAAACATTCAGTGTTACTGCGGCATGCATTATGTTCAAACATTCAGTGTTACTGATGCATGCATTATGTTCAAACATTCAGTGTTACTGCGGCATGCATTATGTTCAAACATTCAGTGTTACTGCGGCATGCATTATGTTCAAACATTCAGTGTTACTGCGGCATGCATTATGTTCAAACATTCAGTGTTACTGCGGCATGCATTATGTTCAAACATTCAGTGTTACTGCAGCATGCATTATGTTCAAACATTCAGTGTTACTGCGGCATGCATTATGTTCAAACATTCAGTGTTACTGCAGCAGAGGTGGGACCAAGTCATTGCTTTGCAAGTCACAAGTAAGTCTCAAGTCTTTGCCCTCAAGTCTCGAGTCAAGTCCCAAGTCAAGACAGGCAAGTCCCGAGTCAAGTCCAAAGTCAAGACTGGAAAGTCTCAAGTCAAGTCCCAAGTCCTGCATTTTGAGTTTGGAGTCCTTTCAAGTCCTTTTAACCACAGACTAATATATTTACACAGATTGTGTATGCTTTTAAAACGCTGTATTTATTTATTAAAACAAGTGGATTTGAAATTGCAGAAAAAAAAATAGTGCTGACATTGCACTTCATAATAGCACTATTAACCAGTCATTTTAAATATTTAACTAATTCCTTTACAGAATAAACACATTTGAAAAAACAAGTGCAACTGTACTTATGTGCACAAAAGTGTTAACATTGTATTTCAATGGCATATTGCATTGTAACTAGTTCCACAGCAGTTTCTATCCTGTTCTTACCTTATCTCATTGATCTCATCTCATACTGTACGTGTGTTGATGTTAAAACATAAATACATGAACAAAACAATGAACAGAGTTGTACTTTTTAGATGTCAGGGCCCTAGTAGACGCAGCATTGGTTGCTGTGACGTGAGCAATTTGGCCGCCATCTTGAAGTGGTTGTATTTTATGAAAATAATATTACCACATTGTTGAGAAGGAGCAAAGATCTTCAATATTTGTATGTAAAATCACAAAGAAATCTTCTGGGGGAGGATGACGCCCCTACAGGGGTTTGCTTTACAAACTTTCAGCCCCACCTAAAACAAAATTCACCAGCCGCCACTGATTATGATGCATTCTCATTTTAGGCAAAATATAAGACAATACTTTCTTAACAGTTTAATTGTAACCATAAATAAGTCTTCAAGTAACAATATTCAAATACTCACATTGTTGGGTAAGCCAGAATTTGGTTTTATTCTGAATCCAGTGAAACAGATTGGTGGTTTTAGCTGATATAAAGACTTTCGGGTCTTTATATACTGTATGTTTATGTTGAAGTATTTGGCAGACGCTTTTATCCAAAGCGACATACATAAAAAATACATATAAAACAATCACTGATCATTTAAGGGAAGAATGTAATAGAAAATATCAATACAAAGTGTCAAGACAGAATAAACTCTCTGCTGCTGCAGCAACAGAGATACAGTCTATAAGATATATAGATATCTAATGTATTCATACATTGTTTATTTAGGATATACACATGTATATATAACCTAATCATATTGTTTCTTCAATTTAAAAATAGCTGACCATTTTTCCCCTTCTCTGGGATTATATTCCCAGTTTTGATCTCGGACGTCTGGTCACTTATAGCATATAAGAATATTCTATTACTGTTAAGCAAACTATGAATAATAAAACATGTGTCCGTTATCATAGCTACGCGTATGACAAAAAAAGCGCGTGAAAATCGGAGTTATTCAGTGAGGTAAGATGAATTAAATGCGCTGACAGTTCATTGCTCCTGCCAAATGAATTGCACTGAGTGGAGCGGATCACCACTCCAAGATGGCGGCCCCGCGTCTCGTCTGCGCCAGTAGGCAGTAGCACTCCATGCTGCGTAGCCTTAGAAGATGTCTATGTTTATAACGTTAGCAGTGAGTTTACAGCCTCACTGATTTAACTACACAGCAAATAAAAGTCACGTTACTTAGCCAATAAACGTTAGCTTACATTCAAAACTTACCCTTCTTTGTGCAACTTCAAATGTCGAACAAAGTTGGAAGTTGTTGCGTCTCCGTCTGTAATGTTCGAACTGCGTGATTTGCATACGGCAATTCGTCTTTTGTTGACCAAGTTGTAGTTTTTATACCCGAACGAAACCAACTTTGGCATAATTGTTTCTCACTGGCACGTTGTTGGACCAACTCTTGTTCATGGGTTGTCCTGCAATTTGATTGGATGAATGCTGTGGGGTGAAAACAACGTAGATGTAATTTGATTGGCTGTTGTACTGAGAGCACACCAGCTGACAGGAACAACACGCCAGAGGTGTGGACTCGAGTCACATGACTTGGACTCGAGTCAGACTCGAGTCATGAATTTGATGACTTTAGACTCGACTTGACAAAATGTAAAAAGACTTGCAACTCGACTTAGACTTTAACATCAATGACTTGTGACTTCACTTGGACTTGAGCCTTTTCACTTGACATGACTTGACATGACTTGCTACTTTCCCCAAAACCCAAAGATGAAAAAGTTATTCGGGAGCGCTCCGTATTTTTCATTGTGTACTTGTCTATCAGCGTTGCGTGTGTCAGCTGGTGTGCTCTCAGTACAACAGCCAATCAAATTAGATCTACTTTGTTTTCATCACACAGCATTCATCCAATCAAATTGCAGGACAACCAACGAAGAAGACATGTCCAAACCACACGCCAGTGAACAAAAAATGATACCTAAAATAATTTCGTTTGGGTATAAAAATTACGAGGTGGTCAACACAAAACGGTTTGCAGTATGCAACACATGCGGTTCGAAAATGACTGATGGAGAGGCAACAACTTCCAACTTCGTCCGGCATTTGAAGTTGCACAAAGAACGGTAAGTTTTGAATGTAAGATAACGTTTATTGGCTAAGTAACGTGACTTTTATTTGCTGTGTAGTTAAATCAGTGAGGCTGTAAACTCACTGCTAACGTTATAACGTTATTGCAAACACGGGAATCTGTTGCAGTTCACTACCTTATTCATACTTTTTGTTCAGTGATTTTTTTTAAGCTGGGTTACGTTAGTCAATATATCACACGTAACGTTAGACGGCGGTCAGCAGCACCGCGTATTTTAGCCACCTAAAAAAAGACAAAAATAGTCAAATAAAGGTCAGTTAAAATGTATACTATATTATGAATATGTGTACCGTTTTAGCTAGCTTTCTGACATACTGTTGGTTGTTTACCTCAGTGGTCCCCAACCACCGGGCCAAGGCCCGGTACTGGTCCGTGAATCGATTGGTATCGGGCCGCACAAGAAATAATTTTTTTTTCTTTTCTTTTTTTAATTAAATCAACATAAAAAACACAAGATACACTTACAAGTAGTGCACCAACCCAAAACAACTCTCTCCCCCCTTTTGTTCTGGGCATTGAACATGAAGACTCTTCCTTCACTGTTCCGAGTGGCCATGAGAGTCTTGGCAGTGCCTGCCTCCAGTGCTCCAGTGGAGCGAGTTTTCAGCCATGGTGGCATCATACTACGCCCCCATCGTGCACAAATGACTGACAGACTCTTGGCTAATTTGGTCTTTTGCAAATGCAATGCAGCATAGGGCCCTGACATATAAAAAGTACAACTTTTTTGTTATGTTCACGTATATGTCATGTTTTTTCAATGTTAACACTTTTGTACAAATAAGTACATTTGCACTTTATTTTTCAATGTGTTTGTTCTGTAAAGGAATGAGTTAATGTTTAAAATGACTGGTTAATAGTGCTATTATAAAGTGCAATGTCAGCACAATTTTCTTTCCTGCAATTTAAAATGCACTTGTTTTAATAAATAAATACAGCGTTTGAAAAGCATACACAATCTGTGTTAATATATTAGTCTGTGGTTAAAAGGACTTGAAAGGACTCGAAACTCAAAATGCAGGACTTAGGACTTGACTTGAGACTTTCCAGTCTTGACTTTGGACTTGACTCGGGGCTTGCCTGTCTTGACTCGGGACTTGACTCGGACTTGAGGGCAAAGACTTGAGACTTACTTGTGACTTGCAAAACAATGACTTGGTCCCACCTCTGCAACACGCTGATCGACACAGACGAAGAAAATGAAAGATACGGAGCGCTCCCAAATAACTTTTTAAGCTTTGGATTTTGGGGAAAGTGGCAAGTCATGTCAAGTCAAAAGGCTCAAGTCCAAGTGAAGTCACAAGTCATTGATGTTAAAGTCTAAGTCCAATTGCAAGTCTCTTTACATTTTGTCAAGTCGAGTCTAAAGTCATCAAATTCATGACTCGAGTCTGACTTGAGTCCAAGTCATGTGACTCCAGTCCACACCTCTGTACTGCAGCATGCATTATGTTCTAACATTCAGTGTTACTGCGGCATGCATTATGTTCAAACATTCAGTGTTGCTGAATACCGCCAAAAAACTCTTACCTCCCCATCAGCAGGCGGGCTCAGTTCCCAAACAGCCATTATTGACATGTAAACACTGTTGTGTCACACATGGATTCCCTCTGCTGCATGTGCAGCATTCTCTCCTTGCGGAGGAAAACAAGACACAATAAGAACATCAGATCGCACAACAAACATTTGACCTTTCCCAAAGTTCTCCCAAGTGACAAGGACATGTCTTGTGCATGATCCCCACCATACACTTCTGTTCACTTTCATCACGTTGAACAGCAAAAGAGTAAATCTAAGTGTGTTGGCATTCAACGGGCAATATCTACTTTGTAGAATTGTCAGGTTCAAACACTGATGACATCTGTTAACCAGACAAGAAGCAAGGAATCATGCAGAGACAGAGTTCAATTTAGCTCGTGAGGAGAACGCACGGAGCTGCACACTTAGTCACAGTCTCGCCCTACGCCTTAAGGTTCAGCTCCTGCGTCCCTCTATTTATTCAGGAGTTCCACAGTCGACAATACTAAGGCCGCCTCTAAAAGGAGTGGTCACATATGTTATGCAAAGCAGGTCCAGGACGCACGATACGTGACGGAATGCGCTGGGGGCCTTGTGATTTCGCCTTGTCCCCGCTTCGTCTGCGTGCTGTCATCTTATCTTCGTTGAGGACGTTGAAGTCCTTGGCTGTTAGCGGGCTAAAACAAAGATAACATCTACGTCTGAGGCCACCCCTCAGACAAGAGGTCTTTGTCCTCGCACAGATTAGAAAAGTCCAACTTGAGCACAATAGCTAAATAACTAAAGCAGCGGACTTTAAGCATACTAAAGTTAGTGTGATAGTTTATACCATACTTGCCAACCTTGAGACCTCCGATTTCGGGAGGTGGGGGGTGGGGCGGGGGCGTGGTTGGGGCGGGGCTAAGAGGGGAGGAGTATATTTACAGCTAGAATTCACCAAGTCAAGTATTTCATATATATATATATATATATATATATATATATATATATATATATATATATATAACAAATACTTGACTTCCAGTGAATTCTAGCTATATATATATATATATATTAGAGATGCGCGGATAGGCAATTATTTCATCCGCAACCGCGTCAGAAAGTCGTCAACCATCCGCCATCCACCCGATGTAACGTTTGATCAGAACTGCACCCGCCCGCCATCCGCCCGTTGTTATATATCTAATATTAATTTAAAAAAAAAAAAAGGGTGAAAACTACGCGAATTGCACCTTGTGCAGACAAGATTTTTCGATCGGACACGGAGGAATTAGCGATGTAAAAGACCACGTAGGGACAAAAAAACACAAGTCTAATGCCGTTGCTAGCGATACAAGTGGAAAACTTTCAACGTTTTTCGTCGCCCAAACAGATTCTTTGGATGTGATAAATGCCGAAGTTTTATTTACGGAGGCAATAATTGAGCATGGACTTCCAATCGCACTGGCTGATCACATGGGACAGTTAATAATGTAATGCAACCTTTAAAAATCATTACGCGGTGATCGCGATCCCAAAAATAAACTTTTCTTGCATGATAATGTCCAGAAAATTTCGCTTTATATTACTATAGAGTCCTTTTAACGAATGAGTTTGATGGTTTATCACAAACCTTAAATGAAAGAAGTCCTTTGTTCTCCTGCACCATGCATGCGCAATCCTGTCGGCTGTATTTCACAGCACGACATACTGTTAAAAGTGTTTATACTATTTATACTTTCAATTAACAAATTGAAGTCTTGTGAAAGGTTGACAGGATAACTGGCATTAACTGTCAAAATAATTTCAAACTATTGAAGTTAGCTTACAGAATAAACATGTCAATCAACCCATATGATTTTTGCTGTAATATTTTTGTTTTGAAAAGTCACTGTGACTGATAGAAAAGTGATGGTTTTAGCAACATTTTAACCTGTCTGAATGCTAATAATCATTTTGCGTCGGGGGGCGAAGCCCTGAACCCTCCACCAGGACTTTGTCCTGGACCTACCGGGGCCTGCGGCCCTTGGACCCTGGCTACTAGGTTTTTCTGATTTAAAAGTTGGCAGGTATGGTGAGGTTATAAAGCTTTTGCCTGTTAAAGAAAGGAGACTTATCCAATGCAGTGCAGACATTCGCGTGCCACGCTGTCACGACCCAGACGCACACCAGTACGCAATCATATGGGAGCCGCGCTGAGCGCACCTCCAAGCGCGTCTCGCTGCCGGCGACGGCCGGGTATGGGCCCACGCTCCAGCGCCATCCATTTTCAGGGCTAGTTGATTCGGCAGGTGGGTTGTTACACACTCCTTAGCGGGTTCCGACTTCCATGGCCACCGTCCTAGCTGCTCTCTATATCAACCAGGGTGAGCCCCACCCCTTTCGTGAGCGCACTGCGCGCGGAGTGACCCCTGATACGCGCCCCCGGCAACAGGGGTGGCAAGCAGGTAAGCTGCGCGGGCGGAGCGCGCGGAGTGACCCATGTTACGAGCCCCCGGCCACGGGGGTGGCGGGCAGGTAAGCTGCGCGTGACGCCGGCCGCGGCGAAAGCGGACGAGGCGGGGTGTCGGTGCGGTGGGCGCGGTAGTGACCCTGGACGTGCGTCGGGCCCTTCTCGCGGATCGCCTCAGCTACGGCTCCCGGTGGGGCCCTCTCGGGGGAAGGGGCCTCGGTCCCGGACCCCGGCGAGGCGTCCCTTCTCCGCTCCGTAAAAGTGTCCATCTCTTTTCTTTTTTTTCCTTCTGTTGTGGCATATGCAGCAGGTGCCTGCTCGTTTTTCGTATGTGGGTAACAACATTTAACTATGTATATATATTTCCCAATTGGTTTAACTGCCACCCGCAAAAAAAAAATAAAAAAATAAAAAAATAAAAAATATCTAATTAATCCGACCGACCCGACCCGCGAGCGGATAAAATCTTTTTTTTTTTTTTTTCATCCGCCCGATCCGCGGATAATCCGCGGACTCCGCGGTTGTGTCCGCAAACCGCGCATCTCTAATATATATATATATTTATTTTATTATATATATATATATATATATATATATATATATATATATATAAATGAAAGAAATACTTGAATTTCAGTGTTCATTTATTTACACATATACACACACATAACACTCATCTACTCATTGAGTTAAGGGTTGAATTGTCCATCCTTGTTCTATTCTCTGTCACTATTTTACCAACCATGCTGAACACCCTTTCGCAGGTACCCAGAAAGGTTTCGAGTACCACCAAAAAAACTGAATCTCTGAATTAGACAGTATAAAAATCTGTGTTAAAGGTGTACAAATACTGTTTGTATAATAAGCATGTTATTGTTTACAAATGAGGGTTAAGAGTTCAGTTCTAAAAAAAAAAAAAGAAAAGAATGTGGCTTAAGTACAGTTTTTTAATTGAGCTGCTGCATTTTTTGGTTGGGTTGTTTATTTATTTTGAGTAACTTCTATACATTTCTAAAAGGGGAGGAATGTAATAGAGTGATCTATGTTTGTCTGTTGCCATCTCCTGGTGAATGTTGGCTATAGCGTACTGGGGTTACTTTTTGGTTGGCCAACGTTTTACGCGGTGTTGCGCACCTGACGTCACTCAGGTCCGCATGGAGCTGGAGGGGGCGTGGCTTCCAGGTCCGCCTGAATTTCGGGAGATTTTCGGGAGAAAATTTGTCCCGGGAGGTTTTCAGGAGAGGCGCTGAATTTCGGGAGTCTCCCGGAAAATCCGGGAGGGTTGGCAAGTATGGTATATACATAATTATTCTAACAACAATTTTCTTAAAAACACCCCCGAGGACTGCTCAATGATGGACGCTTTTGATCTCCCTCCCTCCTCAACAACACCTGGAGTCAAACTTTTGCTTGCATGCAGATCGGCCTCAGTCTATGAACATTACATCATCACACCCAAGACAATGGTCACATACACCCCCCCCCCTTAACCACCGCTTGTTTCCACTCGGGGTGATGGACGGCTGGCAGTGCTTCATAGCAGCAGTCGACCTCCAGGGGCCCAACTCCCCCCCCCCCCCCCTCTGTTGCGAGTTGTCGTGATTAAATGTAACATGTTTATGTGTGCATGGCATGGAGGTTTTTTCCCACTCCAGACTAGCATACTTGCCAACCCTCCCGGATTTTGCGGGAGACTCCCGAAATTCAGCGCCTCTCCCGAAAACCTCCCGGTGTTACGACTTGGCGAGAATGAGGACTCAGGTGCAGAAGGGGAACAATTGACACAGGCTTTATTTAAACAGTTTTCTTTGAAATCTCTTTGAACAGAGTGATTAAAACAAAGCGGCTACAGAACCTAGCTTTGATACATTAGAGAAACAAAAGACATATAGGCATAAGGCCATAAACAGAAAGTCACTCCATAGGGAGGAAAAAGGCAACAGCAAAATTACACACGAATCTAATAACAAAAAAAATCTATGATTAGCTACAAAAAGGTAAAAAAATCATGCAGAGGAGACTAGAAACTATAAACAGAAAGTACGCTACAAAGAGCTGATATAACTACAAACTAAAGCGCTCCAAGAGGAGGAAAAAAGGAAGGCAAGGCACTATGAAATAACACACAAAAAACTTGATCAAAAAACTTTAGCAAACGAAAATCACTCTTTCTCAGAGGAAACAAAGAAATCAATAAATAAGGCGAGGCAATACTTAACAACTTGGTTTGATGCTGTGGACAAAGGCTGGAGGTACGTGACGAGACGATATACTCTGGCACAAGACAAGAGGAGGAAGAGACATTTATACACATGAGGGAGGGTGACACAGGTGGGCACAATCAGGCAATCAGGAGAGACATCAGACCAGTGAAACGGGAGGAAGGGCAAGTGACCTGAAATGAGAGGGAGAGTTAACCTTTCAAAATAAAACAGGAAATGACAAGACAACATGAAACCAGACGAAACTTCACCCAGGTGTGACAGAACCCCCCCCTCTAAGGCCGACTCCTGACGGCCCAGGAATCTCAGGGTGGAGTCTATAGAAGTCCCTGATGAGAGTGGGGTCGACAATGTGGCGGGACGGAACCCACTGTCTCTCTTCGGGTCCATATCCTTCCCAATCCACCAGGAATTGTCTGCCCCGGCCCCGGTTCCGTACTGCCAACAAGCGTTTAACCTTGTATACTGGTCCGCCTTCGATCATTTCGGGTGGTGGAGGGGACGTGGTGGCTGGGACCATGGTGCTTACTTTGGCTGGTTTGATCTGACTGACGTGGAAGGTGGGATGGACGCGGAGGGATCGGGGAAGACGAAGCCGCACTGCTGCAGGTCCGACGAGTTTATTGATTGGGAATGGGCCTACAAAACGTGGTGCCAGTTTCTTTGATGGAACCTTGAGGCGTAGGTCCTTGGCTGATAGCCAGACTTTCTGACCAGGCTGGTAGGCGGGCGCAGGCCGTCTCTTGCGGTCTGCCGCCCGCTTCATCCGATCTCCTTGTTTGTTCAATACCTGGCGGGCGGCTGCCCAAATACGGCGACAACGTTTGACCATGGCATGGGCGGAGGGGACCGACACTTCCAACTCATTCTCGGGAAAGAGAGGGGGCTGGTACCCTAAGGCACAATGAAAGGGAGAGAGGCCGGTGGCTGATGTAGGCAATGAATTGTGCGCATACTCTACCCAGACCAGGTGCTTGCTCCATGTGGAGGGGTTCTGGCAGACCAAGCACCGGAGGCCGGTTTCCAGCTGCTGGTTTAGTCGTTCGGTCTGGCCATTGGCTTCAGGATGATATCCAGATGTTAGGCTGGCCTTGGCTCCAATTAGTCGGCAGAACTCCCTCCAGAACCGTGATACAAATTGGGGCCCCCGGTCTGAAACAATGTCTTTGGGGAATCCATGAACTCTGAACACATTAGTCATCATAATCTCCGCCATCTCCTTGGCGGATGGTAATTTAGGCAAAGCGATGAATCTGACCATCTTGGAGAATCTGTCGACCACAGTGAGGACGGTGGTGTTTCCTTGTGAGACCGGGAGCCCTGTAACGAAGTCCATCGCGATGTCTGACCATGGTCTGGAGGGGATGGGGAGCGGGTGGAGAAGTCCCATGCGAGACCTGGAAGATGTCTTGTTCCTGGCACAGACCGAACACGCCTCTACGTACTCCCGGACCTCCGTCTCCATGGCTGGCCACCAGAACCGCCGGGAGATCACAAACATTGTTCTTTTAACTCCCGGATGACATGAAAGCAGCGAGGTGTGGGCCCAATGAATCACCCGGGGACGCAGCTCAATGGGGACAAACAATCGATTATCAGGACATCCCCTAGGTGGCGGGGCCACACCGTTAGCTTGCTTTACCTCAGTTTCTATTGGCCAAGTTACCGCTCCTACCACACAGTTCAGTGGAAGGATGGTCTCAGGTTGCTTGGCCTCAAGCTCGGGGTCGAATAGTCGTGACAGGGCGTCTGGCTTGACGTTGCGGGACCCCGGCCTGTAGGAGAGCGAAAAGGAAAAGCGATTAAAGAAAAGTGCCCACCTGGCCTGGCGAGAGTTAAGTCTCTTAGCCTTCTTGATGTATTCCAGATTCTTGTGATCAGTCCAGACGATGAATGGGTGTTCGGCCCCCTCAAGCCAATGCCTCCATTCCTCCAAGGCGAGCTTCACCGCCAGCAACTCACGATTGCCAACATCATAGTTTCTTTCAGCTTTGGACAGCCGCCGCGACAGAAAGGCACAGGGATGCATCTTGCTATCCTGTTGGGAACGTTGAGACAGGACCGCTCCTACTCCTTCATTAGAAGCGTCCACTTCCACGACGAACTGGCGCTGCGGGTCCGGAATGGTGAGGATGGGCGCTGAGGTGAAACGGTGTTTGAGTGTCTGGAAGGCCCTCTCTGCCTCTGGAGACCAGTGGAACCGCACCTGGGGAGAGGTAAGAGCATGGAGAGGAGCAGCTATTGCGCTGAAGCTTCTGACAAACCGCCTGTAAAAGTTAGCAAAACCCAAGAATTGCTGAACCTTCTTGCGGTTGTCAGGTGTAGGCCAATCGGCCACAGCGCTAACTTTAGCCGGATCCATCTGCACTCTTCCAGGAGCTACAATGAAGCCCAGGAAGGAGACAGTGTCGGCATGAAAAACACTCTTTTCAGCTTTAACATACAAGTCATTGTCCAAGAGTCTCTTTAAAACCTGAGTTACGTGGACTTGGTGAGTATCACTGTCAGGAGAATAAATCAATATATCGTCAAGGTAGACGTACACAAAATGGTCCAGGAAGTCTCTTAGAACATCATTGATCATTGCTTGGAACACGGCGGGAGCATTGGTGAGTCCGAAGGGCATGACCCTGTATTCATAGTGGCCGCTGGGTGTGTTGAATCCAGTCTTCCACTCGTCTCCCTCTCTAATTCGGACCAGATGGTAAGCGTTGCGTAGATCCAGTTTGGTGAATATTTTGGCCTGTTGGAGTTGGTCGAAGACAGAAGACATGAGGGGGAGAGGGTAACGGTTCTTGATGGTAATGTCATTGAGTGGGCTGTAATCAATGCAGGGTCTTAATGACCCGTCTTTCTTTTTCACAAAGAAGAACCCTGCTCCTGCTGGCGATGACGACGGGCGGATCAAGCCAGCTTTCAGTGATGCAGAGATGTAATCAGTCATGGCTGCCTTTTCTGGACCAGAGACAGAGTACAGGCGACCCTTGGGAATAGTGACCCCGGGCAGTAAATCAATGGTACAGTCGTAGGAACGGTGGGGTGGAAGTGACAGAGCCTTAGTCTTGCTGAAGACTTGTCGTAGGTGGTGATAACAGGAGGGAACAGAATTCAGGTCCGGAAATTCTGAGTCTGTGGCAGGATTGGCAGAAAAAAGATTAATTTCCTTGACATTTTTCTTTTGGACAGTAGAAAAACTACATTTCTGGGTACATTCCCTTCCCCATACACTGATCTTTCCCGTTCTCCAGTCAACACGAGGGTTATGCTGGTACAGCCACGGATACCCCAAGATTAGCGAATGAGAGGGTGAAATAATCAGGTATGGACAAATTTGTTCCTGATGACCGTCTATGTTCATTTGGAAAGGTTCACTGATGTGTGTGATGGTGAAAAGCTCCTTACCATTTAGAGACCTGGCCCTAATGGGTTTAGCTAGTGGTTCTGACTTGAGTCCTAGTCTCCTAGCTAAACCCCAGTCCATCAGACTCTCATCTGCCCCAGAGTCTATTAGCGCCTCTAGAATTGTGGTTGTGTGATGGGTTATCGTGATCTTGGTAAGAATACGGGGCATCTGAGGAACAGCCGGAACGTGACTCACCGCCTGGGATCCCTTGGTTGGACACGAAACGACAAGATGGCCGCCCTCTCCACAGTAAAAACATCTTCCCTCCATCAGCCGCTTGCGTCGTTCTTCTGGGGTCAGTCGGGCTCTTCCCAGCTGCATGGGTTCCTCCTCCCGATTTGTATGTAGGTGAGGAAGTAGCTCCGGAGGTGGACGCCGAGTTGTTGAGCAGCTCGGTGCAAAAGGACGGGTAGTTCTCACTGCAGCTTCCGATCCTCCACCTCGCTGTCGTTTGAGCTGGGCTAGTCGGTTGTCCGTCCTGATAGCGAGCGCGATGAGGGCATCTAGGTTATCGGGCAGGTCCAGGGGAATGAAGAGGTCCTGTATGGAAGCTCCAAGCCCCTTAAGGAAAACATCATAGAGCGCCATGTCGTTCCACCCACTTTCAGCTGCCAGCGTGCGGTAGCGGATGGCGTAGTCGCACACGGAACCGCTGCCCTGCTTTAAGCTGCTTAGCTCTTGTGCCTTTTCTCTGCTGGAGGACACCGGGTCAAAAGTTCTTGTTAGAGCAGCTTGAAAGTCTGTAAATGAGTGGCAGAGTGACGAGTTCCGCCCCCATTCAGCAGAAGCCCACGCCTTGGCTCTATCCGTAAGATGGGAAATCATGAAAGCAATCTTAGAGCGGTCAGTGGGAAATGCATGGGGCATCAGTTCATAGTGAATAGCACAGTCAATCAAAAAGGTTTTGCACAAACCGGGAACGCCAGCGTATGGCGCCGGAGGGGCCAGCTTGCATCCAGCTCCGGTAGGGGGTGACGACAGAGTGGGAGCGGCGGTTGGCGTGGGGGGCGGAGACGCTGGTTCTGGTCGAGTAAACTGCCCGAGTAGTCCTTGCAGCTGGGAGGAAAGGTGACCCATGTTCGCTGCCATCGCCGTCTGAAAATCCTCCTGTTGGGCGAGCCGTGATTCCTGGGCGCGCAGGATTTCCGTCAGTTGTTTAGCCTCTGCTGAGTCCATACTGGCCAGAGTATAATGTTACGACTTGGCGAGAATGAGGACTCAGGTGCAGAAGGGGAACAATTGACACAGGCTTTATTTAAACAGTTTTCTTTGAAATCTCTTTGAACAGAGTGATTAAAACAAAGCGGCTACAGAACCTAGCTTTGATACATTAGAGAAACAAAAGACATATAGGCATAAGGCCATAAACAGAAAGTCACTCCATAGGGAGGAAAAAGGCAACAGCAAAATTACACACGAATCTAATAACAAAAAAAATCTATGATTAGCTACAAAAAGGTAAAAAAATCATGCAGAGGAGACTAGAAACTATAAACAGAAAGTACGCTACAAAGAGCTGATATAACTACAAACTAAAGCGCTCCAAGAGGAGGAAAAAAGGAAGGCAAGGCACTATGAAATAACACACAAAAAACTTGATCAAAAAACTTTAGCAAACGAAAATCACTCTTTCTCAGAGGAAACAAAGAAATCAATAAATAAGGCGAGGCAATACTTAACAACTTGGTTTGATGCTGTGGACAAAGGCTGGAGGTACGTGACGAGACGATATACTCTGGCACAAGACAAGAGGAGGAAGAGACATTTATACACATGAGGGAGGGTGACACAGGTGGGCACAATCAGGCAATCAGGAGAGACATCAGACCAGTGAAACGGGAGGAAGGGCAAGTGACCTGAAATGAGAGGGAGAGTTAACCTTTCAAAATAAAACAGGAAATGACAAGACAACATGAAACCAGACGAAACTTCACCCAGGTGTGACACCCGGGACAAATATTCTCCCGAAAATCTCCCGAAATTCAGGCGGAAGCTGGAAGCCACGCCCTGAGTGACGTGTCAACAGCCTGTATTCACGTCCGCTTTCCCACAATATAAACAGCGCAAACACGTTATAACTGTAGAATGATCGAGGGCGAGTTCTTGGTTTCTTATGTGGGTTTATTGTTAGGCAGTTTCATTAACGTCCTCCCAGGGCGGTAACAACACACAGCAACAGCAGTCATGTTTTATTCTACCGTAAAGCAGTTCGTCTGCCGTAAACAGCAATGTTGTTGTAATATATTGAGTTGGAGGCAATAACCAGGCGAGGTGATGAAGTACGTCTCTTTACTGTAGACTTCAGAACACACTCACACACTTGACGTCAGGTGCGCAACACCGCGTAAATCGTTGGCCAACCAAAAAGTAACCCCAGTACGCTATAGCCAACATTCACCAGGAGATGGCAACAGACAAACATAGATCACTCTATTACATTCCTCCCCTTTTAGAAATGTAGAAGTTACTTTAAATAAATAAACAACCCAACCAAAAAAATGCAGCAGCTCAATTAAAAAACTGTACTTAAGCCACATTCTTTTTTCTTTTTTTTTAGTACTGAACTCTTAACCCTCATTTGTAAACAATAACATGCTTATTATACAAACAGTATTTGTACACCTTTAACACAGATTTTTATACTGTCTTCAGAGATTCAGTTTTTTTGGTGGTACTCGAAACCTTTCTGGGTACCTGCGAAAGGGTGTGTAGCATGGTTAGAAAAATAGTGACGGAGAATAGAACAAGGATGGACAATTCAACCCTTAACTCAACAATGAGTAGATGAGTGTTATGTGTGTGTATATGTGTAAATAAATGAACACTGAAATTCAAGTATTTCTTTTATTTATATATATATATATATATATATATATATATATATATATATATATATAGCTAGAATTCACTGAAAGTCAAGTATTTCTTATATACCGTATATATATATATATATGAAATACTTGACTTGGTGAATTCTAGCTGTAAAAATACTCCTCCCCTCTTAGCCACGCCCCCGCCCCACCCCGACCACGCCCCCCACCTCCCGAAATCGGAGGTCTCAAGGTTGGCAAGTATGCAGACTAGGCCCCCTTAGGAGCCCAGTCTAGATTGTATTTTTTTACTCATATTCTTCCCCAGCGTTTGACCTTTTTCTTATATTTTACGGGGCGCCTTTGACGACCCATCAGCGTTCCTGTTCTGTAACCCTGTACACTGTTTGTTTGTCTCATCTTGAACGGGTTTGTGCTGAAAACATAGTTTGGTTGTACTTGTGCAATGACAATAAAGTCCTATCCTAGATGACGGGAATGACGACGATGGTTTGCAGGTAACAAGGTATTGTCAGAATAATTGTATCTAAGTTATCAGAAAACTTTGTGTTGAAATGAGTTCCCGGCGAAAAGACAAAAGTTGTCTTTGAACCTACCAAGAAGAAGGCTTGTAAAACTCCACTGTGTAGGATGGGAAGCAACATGAAGGTGTTCTGTTTCTTTCATGTATTGTAATCAACAGAAAAAGTATTGTTTTGACCCAAGAACTACAAAGCGTAGAGAAAGCAGGATCTGCCCAAGTTCCAGACACCTCTTCTTTGAACTCTTTTACGACCTTTTCTTTTGAACTGTTTTGTAATGAAAGGCGACGGCGGTTTACGACCCCCGTCCCTTTAGAAACAACTGTTGCCAGGTAATCAGGGAAAGTCCAAATAAAAGAGGAGGCGTACAATCTTTTGGCAGAGCGTAATGACACGGTACAAGGGTACGGATGTACACGTTTCTCCTCACTGAGTCAAATTGAATTCTGTCTCTGTTTGATTATTTGCTTCTTGTCTTGTTTAATTTAATAGATGTCATCAGTGTTTGAACCTGGCATCTTCCTTAACGCTTAAACAAAAAATAAACAAAAGGTGAGTGCCGCTAAGAAAAGGCATTGAAGCTTAGAGGCCGACTGAAATGTGATTTTCTTATTTAAACGGGGATAGCAGGTCCATTCTATGTGTCATACTTGATCATTTCGCGATATTGCCATATTTTTGCTGAAAGGATTTAGTAGAGAACATCGACGATAAAGTTCGCAACTTTTGGTCACTGATAAAAAAGCCTTGCCTGTACCGGAAGTAGCAGACGAGTAGCGTGACGTCACAGGTTGTGGAGCGATTCGGACCGAGAAAGCGACGATTTCCCCATTAATTTGAGCGAGGGTGAAAGATTTGTGGATGAGGAAAGTGAGAGTGAAGGACTAGAGGGCAGTGGGAGCGATTCAGATAGGGAAGATGCTGTGAGAGGCGGGTGGGACCTGATATTCAGCTGGGAATGACTAAAACAGTAAATAAACACAAGACATATATATACTCTATTAGCCACAACACAACCAGGCTTATATTTAATATGCCACAAATTAATCCCGCATAACAAACACCGTCCATATAACCCGCCAATACAACTCAAACACCTGCACAACACACTCAATCCCACAGCCCAAAGTACCGTTCACCTCCCCAAAGTTCATACAGCACATATATTTCCCCAAAGTCCCCAAAGTCACGTACCTGACATGCACATAGCGGCACGCACGTACGGGCAAGCGATCAAATGTTTGGAAGCGTACTCACGGTACCGCGTCTGCGCATCCAACTCAAAGTCCTCCTGGTAAGAGTCTCTGTTGTCCCAGTTCTCCACAGGCCAATGGTAAAGCTTGACTGTCATCTTTCGGGAATGTAAACAATGAAACACCCGCTGTGTTATCCGGCACAACAGTCAGGGGGTGCATTCTACGGCGGGGGTGCGTTATCCGGCACAACACCTGCCGCAATACACCGCTTCCCACCTACAGCTTTCTTCTTTGCTGTCTCCATTGTTCATTGAACAAATTGCAAAAGATTCACCAACACAGATGTCCAGAATACTGTGGAATTTTGCGATGAAAACAGACGACTTAATAGCTGGCCACCATGCTGTCCCAAAATGTCCTCCACAATCCGTGACGTCACGCGCTGACGTCATCATACCGAGACGTTTTCAGCAGGATATTTCGCGCGAAATTTAAAATTGCACTTTAGTAAGCTAACCCGGCCGTATTGGCATGTGTTGCAATGTTAAGATTTCATCATTGATATATAAACTATCAGACGGCGTGGGTGGCAGTGTTGGGACTAACGCGTTACTAAGTAACGCGTTACTGTAACGCCGTTAGTTTCGGCGGTAACTAGTAATCTAACGCGTTATTTTTTATTTTCAGTAACTACTACATGATGCGTTACTGCGTTATTTTACGTTATTTTTTAATGTCGTATCGGCTAGAAACAGAAGAAGTGTCGTCCCTCTGTCTCACAAGGAAAAGAAAAGGCGTGCTTTCCTCGACCGAGGAGCGGAGCGCAGGGGAGACGTTCCTCCAGGGCAGGCACGTGCACACATAGGGCCCTATGGGTGCTTGAGCCCCTGCCCTTTTTCGCCTCGTCTTAAAAAGTGCCCTTTGCCTGTGTGTGTTTTTTTTTTTTTTTTTTTTTATAAATACCGGTAACATTAATAAATTCCTGTCAGGGATGTAAAAAAACAGCGGTACAAAAGCTCCACGTTTTCTTGTAATACCGGGTTGTTTGACCCTGCCGCTTCCGCCAGAGAGGGAGAGAGAGGGCGAGTGAGTGAGTAAGTGAGAGGAGAGAGAGCCAAGTGCGCCCCTGAGGAGACGTGACAGTGGAGCAACTTGAACCTATGAGTTATGGTCTAGTCGCCGTCCACTTATTCAGCATCTAATATGGGTAATATTTCAGAAAAACGCTGTATTATTCTATTATTCAATGTGTCAGTTTCTGTTTTTGCCGGACGTCGGAGCACGGCGCATCAATTGAGCACGGCACATCAAGTCCGCACAGAGCAGAGTGGATCGTGCGGGACAGGAAGTAGTGTACAAAATACAAAATAAAACACCAGGTTAATTTTCAAAATAAAATGCACTGTGTTTACGGCGGATCACATTTCTCTCACAGTAGAGGTTTAGATATAAAGTTTATTGTGACTTTGCTATTACTGTGTGGGTTAACAAAATAATAATAATAATAATGATAATAAGAAGAAGAATAATGATAATGATAATAATAATAATAATTAAAGTAATAATAATAATAATAATCCATCCATCCATCCATTTGCTACCGCTTATTCCCTTTGGGGTCGCGGGGGGCGCTGGAGCCTATCTCAGCTACAATCGGGCGGAAGGCGGGGTACACCCTGGACAAGTCGCCACCTCATCGCAGGGCCAACACAGATAGACAGACAACATTCACACACACATCCACACACTAGGGCCAATTTAGTGTTGCCAATCAACGTATCCCCAGGTGCATGTCTTTGGAGGTGGGAGGAAGCCGGAGTACCCGGAGGGAACCCACGCAGTCACGGGGAGAACATGCAAACTCCACACGGAAAGATCCCGAGCCCGGGATTGAACCCAAGACTACTCAGGACCTTCGTATTGTGAGGCAGATGCACTAACCCCTCTACCACCGTGAAGTAATAATGATTATTATTATTATTAATAATAATAATTTCAGCATTCTGGGGATATAAGATGTAGATTATCTGTTAGGAATATTACCATCTGTATTTAAACTTGATTCATGTTGATTATGCCTGCAGCACAATGCCAAAAAAAGAAAGGATACAGAAAATGAAGGAGAAGGAGCGCCAGGAAGCAGCTAAGGGTAGCAGACCTCTTAATGCATGGCTAAAACCAAGTACTAGCATCATGGAAGCCCTGAATTTACATTGAGGAGCATATTTGGGTATGGGTGGCCTCCATTCTACAGCCCTCTACTGGCCCCTGGTCCATATTTTTGGGCCTGTATTGCGTTTCAGTTGTTTAGTCTGAGCATTAAGTGAGAAGGACCATAAGTTACAACTTGATGGTGTTTTCATCAAGTTAAGGGAAGAAGGACAGATTTTCTCATTGAATTTTTTTCCATTTGAGTATTTATTTTTGTATTTTTTTTCAAAGTTCATGTTGCACTGTTCAATGTTCAATATTAAAGTGCTTATCTTTAACAATAAATAGCCTAATAATAAACCAGTTTTTTGTTGCTTTTCATGTCTTCCAAGCCTATGATAATGTGAATTAACTCATTACGACAATAATTTGTTGACACAAAAGAAGTGGCAATCACGTTTACCTACAAAGGACACACAGCTAAGTAGTTAGCTTCCTATTAGCAAATTTAATTCTACATTAATTTCCATATTGTGCAAAGGACCAAAAAAATTTTTCCTGCCCTTTTCTGACTTTGAGCCCCTGCCCCTCTATAATCATGTGCACGTCCCTGCTCCAGGGCCTATGTACTTCGGGGCTAAGAACCTTCACTTTACCCGGCAGTGGGTCTTTACAGCTCCGGACTCGAGGGTGAATGTGACGAGGCCGGCGGTTTGTTGCAATTTTTTTGACTTTATTGGTGTCTTGCACGCAGCCATCTACCAAGCTAGAGCACCTGCACGCACGCACTGTTGCGCTCCCTCACCTCTCTCGCCCACTCACTCACTGACGTCACTCACCCCACAAGCTGTCATATCTTAAAGGGCCACACGCACGCACGCACGCACACGCACACGCACACACACACACACACACACACACACACACACACACACACACACACACACACACACACACACACACACACACACACACACACGCTACTCTCATAACAACTAAAAAGACATCATGGCGAAGCCAGAAGTCGAGTTTCTTAACATGGAGACATTGTCACTTTATTTATTTTTTTTGAGCACAAAGAAAAGAACATTTTAGTTAAATGTAAGTTGTGTCTTGGATCAAAGATCCCATCTACTTAAAGTTAAAGTGCCAATGATTGTCACACAAAAAAATTATTCTCTGCATTTGACCCATCACCCTTGATCACCCCCTGGGAGGTGAGGGGAGCAGTGAGCAGCAGCAGTGACCGCACCCGGGAATACTGCCCAAAACAGCAATTCAAATCTGCTGAAACAGCTACATAAATGGTAAATGGGTTATACTTGTATAGCTTTTCTACCTTTTTCAGGAACTCAAAGCGCTTTGACACTATTTCCACATTCACCCATTCACACACACATTCACACACTGATGGAGGGAGCTGCCATGCAAGGCACTAACCAGGACCCATCAGGAGCAAGGGTGAAGTGTCTTGCTCAAGGACACAACGGACGTGACTAGGATGGTAGAAGGTGGGGATTGAACCAGAAACCCTCAGATTGCTGGCACGGCCACTCTCCCAACTTCGCCACGCCACATAAGCAACATGCTTCGATGAAGCTAGTAAAGAGAGACACAGACTCCGATGCCACTTCACCTCCACCTAAGGATTTTAACGGAGGGACTGCTAGCCAGGACAACATTGATAGAGCCATTGCAGCGTATGTGCTAGAAGACATGCAGGCTATTTCTACAGTGGAGTCACCCGTTTTCTGGCAGCTAATTAGCATGAAACCGGCGTCAAACAACAAATGGCACGGAAAACATGTTCCAAGTACCTGGACAGTGAGCACATAAACATGGAAAGCGAGCTAAAGAAAACACTCCAAACTCTGCCTCTGCTCATCATTGAAGGTACACACTGTCAATTATCTTATAAACTATTTCATTCTAGACTTCTAGAGTGTTTGATTATCACATCACTCTAAATGTATAGACTATAAAGTTCACAAACATAAAGAGGGATGCTAGTGGGCCAGGCCAATCTTACCTTATCTCTAAACTAAAACTGGGGAAATGTGTAGAGTCTTCTGGGCTTCACAACAGTGTTGATCTCCTGAATACATGATTTTATTTCACAATTCCTTGAGAGAAAAAAATGCCTGACTAGGCTTTGTGTATGTAGTGTGTGCCTTCCTTGGGTGAAGCCAGCTTTACAGCTATGTTGTTATTATGTGGTTTGTTACTTATGTATGTTATGTTGCAGCTATTTCAAATAGTTTTGTCAATTTGTTGTGGCCTGAAATAAATTGGCCCTTTGAAACATATCTTTGTCTTTGTGTGTTGTATGTAGAGCACATTGCTTTCTGAGTTCAGTGATGCAAATGCATGTCAAGTTGATCAACAGATTGTATTATTCTCCAGTGCAATAACAGTACTGACTTGAAGGCTAAAAGGGCATTAATGGGAGCCTTAAAAAAAAAGGACAAAAAAATAAGTAACTAAATAGTTACTTTTCACAGTAACGCATTACTTTTTGGTGTAAGTAACTGAGTTAGTAACTGAGTTACTTTTGAAATAAAGTAACTAGTAACTGTAACTAGTTACTGGTTTTCAGTAACTAACCCAACACTGGTGGTCGGTAGTAGTGGCTTTCAGTAGGCCTTTAGGGAGGGCTATGCAAAACAAAGTTAAAACTGAACTGGCTGCAAAGTAAACAAAAACAGAATGCTGGACGACAGCAAAGACTTACAGCGTGTGGAGCAGATGGCGTCCACAAAGTACATCCGTACATGCCATGACAACACCAAAATAGGAGCGCAAGACAAGAACTAAAACACTACACACAGGAAAACAGCAAAAAACGGCGTGATGTGACAGTAGACCTACTTTGAGACAAGAGCTATAGTGATGCATGCTTGGTTATTGTTTGATTTCATATCCAACAATTGCGAGAACGACTTTTTACTATCAATATCGGCTGCTGAGTTTCATTTTTAAATGTTTTCTGCTGGTGATGTGCCTCGGGATTTTTTTCAATGAAAAAAATGTGCCTTTGCTCAGAAAAGGTTGAACAACACCGATATAGGATCTGTAATATTAACACCTGCAACATAGACAAGTCACAATTTTTGACTTAGTAAATACTAGTGATGTGCGATACCACTGATTTTTGACTTAGTAAATACTAGTGATGCGCGATACCACTGATTTGTGACTAAGTTAATACTAGTGATGTGCGATACCACTGATTTTTGACTTAGTAAATACTAGTGATGTGTGATACCACTGATTTTTGACTTAGTAAATACTAGTGATGTGCGATACCACTGATTTGTGACTAAGTTAATACTAGTGATGTGCGATACCACTGATTTTTGACTTAGTAAATACTAGTGATGCGCGATACCACTGATTTGTGACTAAGTTAATACTAGTGATGTGCGATACCACTGATTTTTGACTTAGTAAATACTAGTGATGTGTGATACCACTGATTTTTGACTTAGTAAATACTAGTGATGCGCGATACCACTGATTTGTGACTAAGTTAATACTAGTGATGTGTGATACCACTGATTTTTGACTTAGTAAATACTGGTGATGTGCGATACCACTTATTTTTGACTTAGTAAATACTAGTGATGTGCGATACCACTGATTTTTGACTTAGTAAATACTAGTGATGTGCGATACCACTGATTTTTGACTTAGTTTAAATGTGCTCTATAAATAAAGTTGATTTGATTTGATTTGATAGTAAATACTGGTGATGTGCGATACCACTGATTTTGGACTTAGTAAATACTGGTGATGTGCGATACCACTGATTTTTGACTTAGTAAATACTGGTGATGTGCGATACCACTGATTTTTGACTTAGTAAATACTGGTGATGTGCGATACCACTGATTTTTGACTTAGTAAATACTAGTGATGTGCGATACCACCGATTTTTGACTTAGTAAATACTAGTGATGTGCGATACCACTGATTTTTGACTTAGTAAATACTAGTGATGTGCGATACCACTGATTTTTGACTTAGTAAATACTAGTTTTGTGCGATACCACTGATTTTTGACTTAGTAAATACTGGCGATTTGCGATACCACTAATTTGTGACTTAGTAAATACTAGTGATGTGCGATACCACTGATTTTTGACTTAGTAAATACTAGTTTTGTGCGATACCACTGATTTTTGACTTAGTAAATACTGGCGATTTGCGATACCACTGATTTTTGACTTAGTAAATACTAGTGATGTGCGATACCACTGATTTTTTACTTAATAAATACTAGTGATGTGCAATACCACTGATTTTTGACTTAGTAAATACTGGTGATGTGCGATACCACTGATTTTTGACTTAGTAAATACTAGTGATGTGCGATACCACTGATTTTTGACTTAGTAAATACTGGTGATGTGCGATACCACTGATTTTTGACTTAGTAAATACTAGTGATGTGCGATACCACAGATTTTTGACTTAGTAAATACTGGTGATGTGCGATACCACTGATTTTTGACTTAATAAATACTGGTGATGTGCGATACCACTGATTTTTGACTTAGTAAATACTGGTGATGTGCGATACCACAGATTTTTGACTTAGTAAATACTGGTGATTTGCGATACCACTAATTTTTGACTTAGTAAATACTAGTGATGTGCGATACCACTGATTTTTGACTTAGTAAATACTAGTGATGTGCGATACTACTGATTTTTGACTTAGTAAATACTGGTGATTTGCGATACCACTAATTTTTGACTTAGTAAATACTAGTGAAGTGCGATACCACTGATTTTCTTTAAATATTAACACCTGCAACATAGACAAGTCACAATTTTTGACTTAGTAAATACTGGTGATGTGCGATACCACTGATTTTTGACTTAGTAAATAATAGTGATGTGCGATACCACTGATTTTTGACTTAGTAAATACTGGTGATTTGCGATACCACTGATTTTTGACTTAGTAAATACTAGTGATGTGCGATACCACTGATTTTCTTTAAATATTAACACCTGCAACATAGACAAGTCACAATTTTTGACTTAGTAAATACTAGTGATGTGCGATACCACTGATTTTTGACTTAGTAAATACTGGTGATGTGCGATACCACTGATTTTTGACTTAGTAAATACTAGTTTTGTGCGATACCACTGATTTTTGACTTAGTAAATACTAGTGATGTGCGATACCACCGATTTTTGACTTAGTAAATACTAGTGATGTGCGATACCACTGATTTTTGACTTAGTAAATACTAGTGATGTGCGATACCACTGATTTTTGACTTAGTAAATACTGGTGATGTGCGATACCACTGATTTTTGACTTAGTAAATACTGGTGATGTGCGATACCACAGATTTTTGACTTAGTAAATACTGGTGATGTGCGATACCACAGATTTTTTGACTTAGTAAATACTGGTGATGTGCGATACCACTGATTTTTGACTTACCGTAGTAAATACTAGTGATGTGCAATACCACTGATTTTTGACTTAGTAAATACTAGTGATATGCGATACCACAGATTTTTGACTTAGTAAATACTAGTGATGTGCGATACCACTGATTTTCTTTAAATATTAACACCTGCAACATAGACAAGTCACAATTTTTGACTTAGTAAATACTAGTGATGTGCGATACCACTGAATTTTGACTTAATGAATAATAATGATGTGCGATACCACTGATTTTTGACTTAGTAAATACTAGTGATGTGCGATACCACTGATTTTTGACTTAGTAAATACTAGTGATGTGCGATACCACTGATTTTCTTTAAATATTGACACCTGCAACATAGACAAGTCACAATTTTTGACTTAGTAAATACTAGTGATGTGCGATACCACTGATTTTTGACTTAGTAAATACTGGTGATGTGCGATACCACTGATTTTTGACTTAGTAAATACTAGTTTTGTGCGATACCACTGATTTTTGACTTAGTAAATACTAGTGATGTGCGATACCACCGATTTTTGACTTAGTAAATACTAGCGATTTGCAATACCACTAATTTTTGACTTAGTAAATACTAGTGATGTGCGATACCACTGATTTTTGACTTAATGAATACTAATGATGTGCGATACCACTGATTTTTGACTTAGTAAATACTAGTGATGTGCGATACCACTGATTTTTGACTTAGTAAATACTGGTGATGTGCGATACCACTGATTTTTGACTTAGTAAATACTGGTGATGTGCGATACCACTGATTTCCTTTAAATATTAACACCTGCAACATAGACAAGTCACAATTACATGTAATATCAACACCTGCAATAATGATTATATAATTGCATATTGAAACATGTCCTATTAAAAGCACCTTTGACTCACCTTTCTAAACAAATGCAGCACCCATAAAGCACACCTTCAAGTTTATTTGCATGCCATCCATCTTCTAAGCCGGGGGTGTCCAAAATCTATGCAGGTTGAAGTTGGTGTGGCTTGCCTTTGAAAAGTGCAGCTGAAACGCCCTCTGCTGGAAGCTTCAATCTAAACAATGAATCCCAAGGTAGTGTACATATGGTGAAGTATGTATTTTAATGTGATGTTAGGGATCAGTTGTTTCAAATCATACATTACGAAACATGATATACGAGAAAGTTGAGGATAAAACTTAATGTGCAGAGTTTCTCCGTGAAGGCTACTCGGTCATCATGCCGGCCCCCTCGCCTCCTGTGGCATCGGAGAGGCTGAGCTCCTCCAGCATGTCCATCAAGGAGATCCGTGGTGCGCCGTCGTCTTCGGTGTCACTCTCCACTGGGATCTTTGAGGCATCTGAAATGATAAAACATATACCTTCAGTGGCCATTTTAGAGGGAAGCTAAAAGGAAAGTAGGGCCCTTCATCCAATTATAAGTATTTTAATGCTAATTTAATGATTGTATTCAAACAAGCACTGGACATACATGCCTCTAGTTGGATAATTATGAGAACAAGGGAAAGATATGTTCGACCAAAAAAATATTTTTACAGGGCTGGGGCCCGTTGTTGGGCCGCCAAAAAATATATTTTTCCAGCAGTGGTCCGTACTCAGTTGCAATACAGTATTCCACCACTTGTGGCAGTAATGACAATCTCAAACAAAAGAAGTCTGGAGCTTAAGTCATAGAGAAGTCTTTTAAGTGCAAAAATGATGACTAAAATGGTGAAGCTGTATTTATTTGCACTTAAACTTCATTGACCGTTTTTTAAGAAACATTTATTATTATTATTAATTTGTTAGCATTTATTTACCGTATTTTCCGCACAAAACCACAAATTTACTCAAAAGCTGACAGTGCGGCTTATAACCCGGTGCGCTTTATATATGGATTAATATTAAGATTCATTTTCATAAAGTTTCGGTCTCGCAACTACGGTAAACAGCCGCCATCTTTTTTCCCCGTAGAAGAGGAAGTGCTTCTTCTTCTACGCAAGCAACCGCCAAGGTAAGCACCCGCCCCCATAGAAGAGGAAGCGCTTCTTCTTCTACTGTAAGCAACCACCCGCCCCCGTAGAAGAAGAAGAAGCGCGCGGATATTACGTTTCATTTCCTTTGTGTGTTTACATCTGTAAAGACCACAAAATGGCTCCTACTAAGCGACAGGTTTCCGGTTCATGAAAAGACGCAATCTCTCCATCCGCACACGGACTACTATTTCACAGCAACTGCCTAAAGACTTTCAAGAAAAGCTGGCTACTTTCCGTGCATATTGTAAAAACAAGATAGCTGAAAAAAAGATCCGGCCAGAGAACATTATCAACATGGACGAGGTTCCACTGACTTTTGATATTCCTGTGAACCGCACTGTGGATACAACGGGAGCACGTACGGTGAATATTCGCACCACAGGGAATGAGAAGTCATCCTTCACTGTGGTTCTAGCTTGCCATGCTAATGGCCAGAAACTTCCACCCATGGTGATATTCAAAAGGAAGACCTTGCCAAAAGAGACCTTTCCAGCCGGCGTCGTCATAAAAGCTAACTCGAAGGGATGGATGGATGAAGAAAAGATGAGCGAGTGGTTAAGGTAAGTTTAAGTTTACGCGAAGAGGCCGGGTGGCTTTTTTCACGCAGCTCCGTCCATGTTGATATACGACTCCATGCGCGCCCACATCACGCTGGTTTTAATATATTATTAAAGTTTGACTGACCTATCTGACTGTTTTTTTGACATTCCTTTAGCGCAGTTAGATGCGGCTTATAACACGGGGCGGCTTATAGGTGGACAAAGTTTTGAAATATGCCGTTCATTGAAGGCGCGGCTTATAACCCAGGGCGGCTTATGGTGCGGAAAATACGGTATTTTAGCACTGCGTAATTGTATTATAAATAATTTGTCATCGTTTTTTGAGTCTTTTTTTTTTTGCAGTCAATTTGATTAGTATTTGTGGAGGGGGCGTGGCCTGTGGGCCTGCAGCGAGGCGGGGTGTGCCAGGACCGGCCTCGAAGTCAGCGACAGGTGCGCAGATGGTCCACCTGGGCCTTGTTATCTAATCACCTGTCGCTCTGTTAAAGCAGCAAACCGGGAGGAGAGACGTTGTTGGAGCCACTGGAGGGGTTTGTGGTTCGAGCAGAGACTCAATGAGCGCCCCAGGAGGTAGTACCGGAGGGTCCCGATCTCTGACCGGGAGGCGAGGTACTAGTGATGGGTTGATGAGGCGTCATGAAGCGTTTCGACACATTGCAAAACTGTATTGATACTGTGTCGATACTGTGTCACTAAATACTGACATCTGCTGGACATTAAAAATCCCTACAGGCAACCTATGGACCGACTCAACTGACACTGATTTGATGCCCTAGTACAGGGGTCACCAACCTTTTTGAAACCAAAAACTACTTCTTGGGTACTGATTAATGCGAAGGGCTACCAGTTTGATACACACTTAAATAAATAAATATATTGTCATTCGTAAGTTACACGTAAGTGTGATTTAAACAAGAATAGCTAAATAAATAAATTTATATATATAAAAAAATGGGTATTTCTGTCTGTCATTCCGTCGTACATTTTTTTTTTCCTTTTACGGAAGGTTTTTTGTAGAGAATAAATGATGAAAAAAACACTTAATTGAACGGTTTAAAAGAGGAGAAAACACGAAAAAAATTTAAAGAAAATTTTGAAACATAGTTTATCTTCAATTTCGACTCTTTAAAATTCAAAATTCAACCGACAAAAAGAAGAGAAAAACTAGCTAATTTGAATCTTTTTGAAAAAATTAAAAAAAGAATTTATGGGACATCATTAGTAATTTTTCCTGATTAAGATACATTTTAGAATTTTGATGACATGTTTTTAAATGTGTTAAAATCCAATCTGCACTTTGTTAGAATATTTAACAAATTGGACCAAGCTATATTTCTAACAAAGACAAATCAGTATTTCTTCTAGATTTTCCAGAACAAACATTTTAAAAGAAATTCAAAATACTTTGAAATAAGATTTAAATTTGATTCTACAGATTTTCTAGATTTGCCAGAATAATTTTTTTGAATTTTAATCATAGTAAGTTTGAAGAAATATTTCACAAATATTCTTCATCGAAAAAACAGAAGCTCAAATATTTATTATTCTTTACAATAAAAAAAAAAAAAAAATGTACTTGAACATTGATTTAAATTGTCAGGAAAGAAGAGGAAGAAATTTAAAAGGTAAAAAGGTATATTTGTTTAAAAATCCTAAAATCATTTTTAAGGTTGTATTTTTTCTCTAAAATTGTATTTCTAAAAGTAATAAGAAGCAAAGTAAAAAATATATGAATTTATTTAAACAAGTGAAGACCCATCCATCCATCCATTTTCTACCGCTTATTCCAAGTGAAGACCAAGTCTTTAAAATATTTTCTTGGATTTTCAAATTCTATTTGAGTTTTGTCTCTTTTAGAATTAAAAATGTCGAGCAAAGCGAGACCAGCTTGCTAGTAAATAAATACAATTTAAAAAATAGAGGCAGCTCACTGGTAAGTGCTGCTATTTGAGCTATTTTTAGAACAGGCCAGCGGGCGACTGATCTGGTCCTTACGGGCTACCTGGTGACCGCGGGCACCGCGTTGGTGACCCCTGCCCTAGTATATACAATAATATAAACCAAGTCATTGTATTTCATTTAGGATTATTTCATATCTTCATTTAAATAAAAATATATTTTTATCTTTTTTAGATACAGTCAATAAATAATGTGAACATGTATTATAACATGGAAATCTAAGAGAACGTGTTGTGGATGATTGTGGACTGGGAATTTTTTTAATTTAATTTTTTTTACACATTTTTATTAAAAACAAAAAAAAAAAAGTTTTTCCGACGTATTCCATTTTAGACGATTTCTCTTCTTAGTTATTATTTCTCCGGCTGTAGAAAAGACCCGCTCACAGGGCACAGAGGAGGCGTCAGTGCGACACAGTTGGCGTATCGGTCACGTGACCAAAACAGCTCATGATCGGTCACGTGACTTTCTAAAAGCGGTACGCGCACCGACACAGGGTTTTGCTCTATGAGCTCGACGCATCGGTGTTGCCGGACCCATCACTACTGCTTATACAGAGCGACAGGTGATTAGAAAACAAGGCCCAGATGGGTCATCTACGCACCTGTCGCTGACTTCGAGGCCGGTCCTGGCACACCCCGCCTCGCTGCAGGCCCGCAGGCCACACCCCCCTCCACAGTATTTTTTTGTAATCAGCCTGACCCAGGCCTCGATAATATTCTTTGTGATTAGCACGTTTTTATATTATTTGACAAGGTTCTACACTGTAAGTAGGTTAGATAATTACTATTGAATAGGATTCAATTCAAGGGTAAGATTACTAATTGAATGGTAATATTTAAATGGGCCCCAGGCAGTTCTGTAGTGAAAACGTTTGACTCAACTGCATACACTTGTTTGAGAAAAAAGTCACTATTGCAAAACGAAACAAATATAATGCAACAAAAAACTATTGATTTTAAAATGTAAACAAGACTAAAATAACTGACATACATCCATCCATCCATCCATCTTCTTCCGCTTATCCGAGGTCGGGTCGCGGGGGCAGCAGCTTAAGCAGGGAAGCCCAGACTTCCCTCTCCCCAGCCACTTCGTGCAGTTCCTCCCGGGGGATCCCGAGGCGTTCCCAGGCCAGCCGGGAGACAAAGTCTTCCCAACGTGTCCTGGGTCTTCCCCGTGGCCTCCTACCGGTCGGACGTGCCCGAAACACCTCCCGAGGGAGGTGTTCGGGTGGCATCCTGACCAGATGCCCGAACCACCTCATCTGGCTCCTCTCGATGTGGAGGAGCAGCGGCTTTACTTTGAGCTCCCCCCGGATGACAGAGCTTCTCACCCTATCTCTAAGGGAGAGCCCCGCCACCCGGCGGAGGAAACTCATTTCGGCCGCTTGTACCCGTGATCTTGTCCTTTCGGTCATGACCCAAAGCTCATGACCATAGGTGAGGATGGGAACGTAGATCGACCAGTAAATCGAGAGCTTTGCCTTCCGGCTCAGCTCCTTCTTCACCACAACGGATCGATACAGCGTCCGCATTACTGAATACGCCGCACCGATCCGCCTGTCGATCTCACGATCCACTCTTCCCTCACTCGTGAACAAGACTCCGAGGTACTTGAACTCCTCCACTTGGGGCAAGATCTCCTCCCCAACCCGGAGATGGCACTCCACCCTTTTCCGGGCGAGAACCATGGACTCAGATTTGGAGGTGCTGATTCCCATCCCAGTCGCTTCACACACGGCTGCGAACCGATCCAGTGAGAGCTGAAGATCTTGGCCAGATGAAGCCATCAGGACCACATCATCTGCAAAAAGCAGAGACCTAATCCTGCAGCCACCAAACCAGATCCCCTCAACGCCTTGACTGCACCTAGAAATTCTGTCCATAAAGGTTATGAACAGAATCGGTGACAAAGGGCAGCCCTGCGGCTCTTTGATCACTCTGATGCGGCTCAGCAGCTTACTTGCCGACCCCCCCGATTTTCCCGGGAGACTTCCGGATTCCAGTGCCTCTTACAGAAAACTCTCGGGATTAATATTCTCCGATTTTCACCCTTACAATAATAATAAAGGCGTACCATGATGGTACAGCATTTAGCACCCTCTACAATCTGTATTAACAGCGTGCCAGCTCAGCCTCTTGATATATGCATCTTCTGCTTGCATACGCAAGTGACAGCAAGGCATACTTGGTCAACAGCCACACAGGTTACACTGACGGTGACCATATAAAACAACTTTAACACTCGTACTAATAATGCACCACGCTTTGAACCAAAACCAAACAAGAATGACAAACACATTTCGAGAGAACATCTGCACCTTAACACAACATAAACACAACAGCATAAATACCCAGAATCCCATGCAGCCCTGACTCTTCCGGGCTACATTATACACCCCTGCTAACACCAAACCCCGCCCCCACCCCAACCCTGCTCCCTCCCACATCAACCCCCCCCCCCTTCTGTGCGTCCATTGAGGTGGGCGGGGTTTGGTAGCTGGGGTGTATAATGTATCCCGGAAGAGTTAGGGCTGCATGGGATTCTGGGTATTTGTCCTGTTGTGTTTATGTTGTGTTACGTTGCAGATGTTCTCCCGAAATGTGTTTGTCATTCTTGTTTAGTGTGGGTTCACAGTGTGGCGCATTATTAGTAAGAGTGTTAAAGTTTTTTTTTTTTTTATACCGACACTGTCAGTGTAACCTGTGTGGTTGTTGACCAAGTATGCCTTGCTGTCACCTACGTGAGTAAGCGGAAGCCCCATACAACATGTGGTTGATTAGGCACGCTGGTTGTAGTGGGCGCTAAATGCTGTACCATCACGGCACGCATGACGCTGACAAGCGCTATTCATTCAAAACCCACGTGCCGCACCAGCTTAAAGATTCCATATAAAGGTGTGGGCAGGGTGTCTGAGACCCCTGGATTATACATAGCACAAAGCAAAAAAAAGATTTTATATACAGTGTTATTTCATTTAAAATTTCAAAAATTTTTGCGGCTCCCATTGTTTTCTATAATTTGTGAAACTGGTCAAAATGGCTCTTTGACTGGTAAAGGTTGCCGACCCCTGCCCTAGCTCATAACATCACATCTTTCCCCCTATAAAGAAATAATGTTAACTCAATAAAGTGTATTTCTTTTTTTTAGCTTTAACTTTTCATTTTTTAGCATTGTAACCCCATTTGCAAACAACTTTTCTCTTCATAGAATTTTCTTTCAATAAAGAAATAAAGTGCAAAAATGTCAAAGCATCATAACAAACAGTTATGTCAAATAGCAGCAGAAGTGCACTTTTTGGAGAGCTGTATTATTTTCAGTTTTGTGCCCAAGGGACTGATTTTATTTAACACTATAGTATTATTTATACACCTATAGTGATCACAGAGACAGGTTGTTTTTGTGTTACTGTATATCAGGGGTGCTCACACTTTTTCTGCAGGCGAGCTACTTTTCAATTGATCAAGTCGTGGGGATCTACCTCATTCATATATATAATGTATATTTACTTATTTATGAAATATATGTTTTTGTTAACAAGTTAAAGGTGTTTAATGATAATACAAGCATGTTTAACACATATAGTTAATATTGTTAATAAATTAAAGGTGCTTAATGATAATGCAATCATGTTTAACACATAGTTAATATTGTTAATAAATTAAAGGTGTTTAATGATAATACAAGAATGTTTAATACATATAGTTAATATTGTTAATAAATTAAAGGTGTTTAATGATAATACAAGTATGTTTAACACATATAGTTAATATTGTTAATAAATTAAAGGTGTTTAATGATAATACAAGTATGTTTAATACATATAGTTAATATTGTTAACAAGTTAAAGGTGTTTAAAGATAATGCAAGCATCTTTAATACATATAGTTAATATTGTTAACAAGTTAAAGGTGTTTAATGATAATACAAGCATGTTTAATACATATAGTTAATATTATTAATTAATTAAAGGTGTTTAAAGATAATACAAGCATGTTTAACACATATAGTTAATATTGTTAACAAGTTAAAGGTGTTTAAAGATAATGCAAGCATGTTTAACACATATAGTTAATATTGTTAACAAGTTAAGGTGTTTAAAGATAATACAAGCATGTTTAACACATATAGATTCCTTTCTTTCATGAAGACAAGAATATAAGTTGGTGTATTACCTGATTCTGATGACTTGCAGTGATTGGAATCAGACAGTGGTGCTAAAAACGTCCGCATTTTCGAATGGAGGAGAAAAAAGTCCTCCTTTCTGTCCAATACCACATGAAAGTGGTTGGTTTTTGGCATCTTATTTGTCCAGCTTCCGTACTCCTTTGTATACACTTTACAAGAAATACATTGTCGGCAAACTCCGTAGCTTGCTAGCTTGTGCACGCCAGCTTTCTGAGACTCTTATTTTGTTAGCGCAGGCAGGATGAAGCAGAGCTTTTATCGTGCAACTGTGCAGTCGGTCTTTGGAGTTTTGACGACAGGTACGGCGCCAGAGTCTGTTGAAATAAAGTGTTTCTCGCCTTCCAGTCGGTAATTTTAATGAGCTGGCAGCAGCCAGCGTCATCTCAGAAGACCCTCGGGTGCCGTGAATGTCAATCAAGTGACGAAAGTGACGTCATAGTGAAGATTTATGATCGCTCATTTTTAGGACTATTTTTTTAATGCCTTGCTGGTGATCGACTGACACACCCTCCGAGATCGACCGGTAGCTCGCGATCGACGTAATGAGCACCCCTACTGTATATATTTGTTTTTCTGAAACATCCCACTTAATATACTTTGGGTAACAACAGTCATTATTTATTTATTTTATTTTATTATTTTAGGGGGGTAACAGTCAATATTTATTTATTTATTAGATTTTATTTCTTATATAATAAAAGTGAGCTTTTGTTAAACCAAATATTGTGTTTTTTTCCTTATACAACAACCTATCTGGACTCGATAAGAGAATCGATAAGGAATCGGTTCGATAAGAGGAATCGATAATAGGCTCGAACTCGATAATTTCTTTTCAAACATCATCCCTAGGTGGGACAGAATCGTTATGTATATATCATATACTTTACATATATTATGTAAATATTACATATGCTATATTTTTATATTGCTAGTCTATTTTATACATGCATTGTCTTTTCCATCCTTTGTAACTGAGCTACTGTGTGCAACAATTTCCCTTGTGGATCAATAAAGTTTGTCTCAGTCTAATGTGTGCTGTGCTGATATTACTCAGCACAGCACCCACAAAGATCAAAACTGCTAAACGCCCGCGTTTTGGTCTTTATGTGTGGGGTTTATAACGGATAAAACATCTCTAAGGATTTAGACAATCTTTATGTGTGGAGTGGGGGTTATATTCTTAGATATTTACACCAATGTGACACGGTTTCCATTGGTAGCTTAAGTTGACACAATGTATATGAGACAATGTTAGTCATGTTCAGTTGCTCACCTCTGTAGATGTTAACATTCTTTCGCAGAGCCTCATCTTCCTCCAGGTCTTCCAGGAAGTCCTGGTATTGTCTGAGAACAAAAACAGGGTTAACACAAAGCTACTCCATCAAATCGCCATTGTAATAGCAATAGTGAAATCAAAACCAGATTTAGATTTTTTTTTTGTAGCTTCACAGTGAATGACTGCGATACCTCTCGTCATCTGTGTCCAGGCTCTCTCGGTCTCTTGCCATCTCCAGCAGTTTCCAGTTCCTGCGCCTTGCTCTACGGCTGCGGTCGTAGCTCTTCTTGATTAGCACCTTAGGGAAAACATTTCCTTCTGATTAGTTCAACTGCGCCACAGTTTGCTAGAATAGTTTACTTATGTGGGAGACGGGGCACATGTTGTGGCTGGCCACTAGGTGATAGTATTAAAGGGGAACATTATCACCAGACCTATGTAAGCGTCAATATACAGGTAAAAGCCAGTAAATTAGAATATTTTGAAAAACTTGATTTATTTCAGTAATTGCATTCAAAAGGTGTAACTTATACATAATATTTATTCATTGCACACAGACTGATGCATTCAAATGTTTATTTCATTTAATTTTGATGATTTGAAGTGGCAACAAATGAAAATCCAAAATTCCGTGTGTCACAAAATTAGAATATTACTTAAGGCTAATACAAAAAAGGGATTTTTAGAAATGTTGGCCAACTGAAAAGTATGAAAATGAAAAATATGAGCATGTACAATACTCAATACTTGGTTGGAGCTCCTTTTGCCTCAATTACTGCGTTAATGCGGCGTGGCATGGAGTCGATGAGTTTCTGGCACTGCTCAGGTGTTATGAGAGCCCAGGTTGCTCTGATAGTGGCCTTCAACTCTTCTGCGTTTTTGGGTCTGGCATTCTGCATCTTCCTTTTCACAATACCCCACAGATTTTCTATGGGGCTAAGGTCAGGGGAGTTGGCGGGCCAATTTAGAACAGAAATACCATGGTCCGTAAACCAGGCACGGGTGGATTTTGCGCTGTGTGCAGGCGCCAAGTCCTGTTGGAACTTGAAATCTCCATCTCCATAGAGCAGGTCAGCAGCAGGAAGCATGAAGTGCTCTAAAACTTGCTGGTAGACGGCTGCGTTGACCCTGGATCTCAGGAAACAGAGTGGACCGACACCAGCAGATGACATGGCACCCCAAACCATCACCCGAACCATGCAAATTTTGCATTTCCTTTGGAAATCGAGGTCCCAGAGTCTGGAGGAAGACAGGAGAGGCACAGGATCCACGTTGCCTGAAGTCTAGTGTAAAGTTTCCACCATCAGTGATGGTTCGGGGTGCCATGTCATCTGCTGGTGTCGGTCCACTCTGTTTCCTGAGATCCAGGGTCAACGCAGCCGTCTACCAGCAAGTTTTAGAGCACTTCATGCTTCCTGCTGCTGACCTGCTCTATGGAGATGGAGATTTCAAGTTCCAACAGGACTTGGCGCCTGCACACAGCGCAAAATCTACCCGTGCCTGGTTTACGGACCATGGTATTTCTGTTCTAAATTGGCCCGCCAACTCCCCTGACCTTAGCCCCATAGAAAATCTGTGGGGTATTGTGAAAAGGAAGATGCAGAATGCCAGACCCAAAAACGCAGAAGAGTTGAAGGCCACTATCAGAGCAACCTGGGCTCTCATAACACCTGAGCAGTGCCAGAAACTCATCGACTCCATGCCACGCCGCATTAACGCAGTAATTGAGGCAAAAGGAGCTCCAACCAAGTATTGAGTATTGTACATGCTCATATTTTTCATTTTCATACTTTTCAGTTGGCCAACATTTCTAAAAATCCCTTTTTTGTATTAGCCTTAAGTAATATTCTAATTTTGTGACACACGGAATTTTGGATTTTCATTGGTTGCCACTTCAAATCATCAAAATTAAATGAAATAAACATTTGAATGCATCAGTCTGTGTGCAATGAATAAATATAATGTACAAGTTACACCTTTTGAATGCAATTACTGAAATAAATCAAGTTTTTCAAAATATTCTAATTTACTGGCTTTTACCTGTATACCTTGATGTTGCAGAAAAAAGACCATATTTTTTTTTAACCGATTTCCGAACTCTAAATGGGTGAATTTTGGCGAATTAAACGCCTTTCTATTATTCGCTCTCGGAGCGATGACGTCACAACGTGATGTCACATCGGGAAGCAATCCGCCATTTTCTCAAACACCGAGTCAAATCAGCTCTGTTATTTTCCGTTTTTTTGACTGTTTTCCGTACCTTGGAGACATCATGCCTCGTCGGTGTGTTGTCGGGAGGGTGTAACAACACGAACAGGGACGGATTCAAGTTGCACCGGTGGCCCAAAGATGCCAAAGTGGCAAGAAATTGGACGTTTGTTCCGCACACTTTACCGACGAAAGCTATGCTACGACAGAGATGGCAAGAATGTGTGGTTATCCTGCGACACTCAAAGCAGATGCATTTCCAACCATAAAGTCAAAGAAATCTGCCGCCAGACCCTCATTGAATCTGCCGGAGTGTGTGAGCAATTCAGGGACAAAGGACCCTCGCTAGCACGGCAAGCAATGGCGGCAGTTTGTTCCCGCAGACGAGCGAGCTAAACCCCCTGGATGTCTTGGCTCACACCGTCCCTTATGCCACCGAAGATGATCAAAAGAATATCCACCCTAGCTTCCCTGGCCTGCTGACATCAACTCCAAAACTGGACAGATCAGCTTTCAGGAAAAGATAGCGGATGAGGGTATATCTACAGAATATATTAATTGATGAAAATTGGGCTGTCTGCACTCTCAAAGTGCATGTTGTTGCCAAATGTATTTCATATGCTGTAAACCTAGTTCAGAGTTGTTAGTTTCCTTTAATGCCAAACAAACACATACCAATCGTTGGTTAGAAGGCGATCGTCGAATTCGTCCTCGCTTTCTCCCGTGTCGCTGGCTGTCGTGTCGTTTTCGTCGGTTTCGCTTGCATACGGTTCAAACCGATATGGCTCAATAGCTTCAGTTTCTTCTTCAATTTCGTTTTCGCTACCTGCCTCCACACTACAACCATCCGTTTCAATACATGCGTAATCTGTTGAATCGCTTAAGCCGCTGAAATCCGAGTCTGAATCCGAGCTAATGTCGCTATAGCTTGCTGTTCTTTCCGCCATGTTTGTTTGTGTTGGCTTCACTATGTGACGTCACAGGAAAATGGACGGGTGTATATAACGATGGTTAAAATCAGGCACTTTGAAGCTTTTTTTTTTAGGGATATTGCGTGATGGGTAAAATTTTGAAAAAAACTTCGAAAAATATAATAAGCCACTGGGAACTGATTTTTAAGGGTTTTAACAATTCTGAAATTGTGATAATGTTCCCCTTTAAGTCATTGAAGGCAAGTATTACCACATCAGGTACATGATGTGGGTTCATCTTATTCAGGAATTCGTCGTTGACATTGGAGTTGGCAAAGTCGAAGCTGTGAGGAACAAAAGAGCAATTGTAACCAGTCTTTCCGTTCATCCAGCAACACGTGTACTCAAGAGCTGGTCCTTACCCCATCACCAGGTCTCCGATGTTAAGCAGGTGGCCAAGGAATGTGCGGCAGTGGTACTGCTGACTGGTGTCCATCTCAGATGTTTTTTGTACCCACACCTCAGCCAGGGTGTGCTGTGCAACATGGAATAAATACATCAATTGTTGGCAGGGATATAAACGGGCAGCCCACAGGTTATATTAGATTTGTATTGTAAATCATAACATTGGTGTACCAAGTAATAGACAAAACTTTTCGGCTCTGTTTGTGCGTAGGTAACCTTTATTAATGAAACATGTTATTGATGGGTGGGGCAGTTCTGGATATGTACAATTGTATCCATGCAAGACTCTGTCAATGGCTTACTGCAACTCAGGTAACATGGTGTGTTAACAGTGACGAAAGCTAAACAATTAAATCAACACATCAAATAATAGTATATTACTTGGAAAACAATATACCGGTACAGCAATGTTTTTCAACCACTGAGAGATACAGTCTGGTGTGCCGTGGGAGATTATGTAATTTCACCTATTTCGGTTAAAAATATTTTTGCAAACCAATAATTATAGTCTGCAAATTATTTGTTGTTGTTGAGTGTCGGTGCTGTCTAGAGCTCGGCAGAGTAACCGTGTAATACTCTTCCATATCAGTAGGTGGCAGCCGGTAGCTAATTGCTTTGTAGATGTGGGGAAACAGCGGTAGGCAGGGTGCAGGTAAAAAGGTGTCCAAAAGGTGAGTGTCCCTAAGAAAAGGCACTGAAGCTTAGGGAAGGCTATGCAGAATAAAAACTAAAACTGAACTGGCTACAAAGTAAACAAAAACAGAATGCTGGACGACAGCAAAGACTTACTGAGGCGCAAAGATGGCGTCCAAAATGTACATCCGAACATGACATGACAATCAACAATGGGGCGGTATAGCTCGGTTAGTAGAGCGGCCTTGCCAGCAACTTGAGGGTTGCAGGTTCGATCCCCGCTTCCGCCATCCTAGTCACTGCCGTTGTGTCCTTGGGCAAGACACTTTACCCACCTGCTCCCAGTGCCACCCACACTGGTTTAAATGTAACTTAGATATTGGGTTTCACAATGTAAAGCGCTTTGAGTCACTTGAGAAAAAGTGCTATATAAATGTAATTCACTTCACTTCACAATGTCCCCACAAAGACGGATAAAAACAACCGAAATATTCTTGATTGCTAAAACAAAGTAGATGCGGGAAATATCGCTCAAAGGAAGACATGAAACTGCTACAGGAAAATACCCCAAAAAAAGGAGAAAAAGCCACCAAAATAGGAGCGTAAGACAAGAAGTAAAACACTACACACAGGAAAACATCAAAAAACTCCAAATAAGTCAGGGTGTGATGTGACAGGTGGTGACAGTACACCTACTTTGAGACAAGAGCTATATTTATGCATGCTTGGTTATGCTTTAAAGCAGTGGTCCCCAACCACCAGGCCGCGGACCGATTGGTACCGGGCCGCACAAGAAAATAAAAAATAAAATTAAAAAAATAAAATATATATATATTTTTTTTATTAAATCAACATAAAAACACAATATATACACTATATATCAATGTATATCAATACAGTCTGCAGGGATACAGTCCGTAAGCACACATGATTGTATTTCTTTATAAAAAAAAATAAATTAAAATAAATAAATAAATAAATAAACCCCCCCGGTCCGCGGGACAAATTTTCAAGCGTTGACCGGTCCGCAGCTACAAAAAGGTTGGGGACCACTGCTTTAAAGTCATATCCAACGACTTTTAACTGTCAACTGAGTTTCGTTTTTTTAATAATTTCTGTTGGTGGTGTGCCTCTGCATTTTTTCTACGCAAAAAATGTGCCTTGGCTCAAAAAAGGTTGAAAAACACTGATATACAGTACAGGCCAACAGTTTGGACACACCTTCTCATTCAATGAGTTTTCTTTATTTTCATGACTATTTACCTTGTAGATTGTCACTGAAGGCATCAAAACTATGACACTTGTGAAGTGAAAACCATTTCAGGTGACTACCTCTTGAAGCTCATGGAGAGAATGCCAAAAGTGTGCAAAGCAAACAGAGCAAAGGGTGGCTATTTTGAAGAAACTAGAATATAAAACATGTTTTCAGTTATTTCACCTTTTTTTTGTTAAAGGGGAACATTATCACCAGACCTATGTAAGCGTCAATATATACCTTGATGTTGCAGAACAAAGACCATATATTTTTTTAACCGATTTCCGAACTCTAAAAGGGTAAATTTTGGCGAATTAAACGCCTTTCTATTATTCGCTCTCGGAGCGATGACGTCACATCGGGAAGCAATCCGCCATTTTCTCAAACACCGAGTCAAATCAGCTCTGTTATTTTCCGTTTTTTCGACTGTTTTCCGTACCTTGGAGACATCATGCCTCATCGGTGTGTTGTCGGAGGGTGTAACAACACCAACAGGGACGGATTCAAGTTGCACCAGTGGCCCAAAGATGCCAAAGTGGCAAGAAATTGGACGTTTGTTCCGCACACTTTACCGACGAAAGCTATGCTACGACAGACATGGCAAGAATGTGTGGATATCCTGCGACACTCAAAGCAGATGCACTTCCAACGATAAAGTCAAAGAAATCTGCTGCCAGACCCCCATTGAATCTGCCGGAGTGTGTGGGCAATTCAGGGACAAAGGCCCTCGGTAGCACGGCAAGCAATGGCGGCAGTTTGTTCCCGCAGACGAGCGAGCTAAACCCCCTGGATGTCTTGGCTCACACCGTCCCGAAGATGATCCAGAGAAGGATATCGACCCTAGCTTCCCTGGCCTGCTGACATGAGGGTATGTCTACAGAATATATTAATCGATGAAAATTGGGCTGTCTGCACTCTCAAAGTGCATGTTGTTGCCAAATGTATTTCATATGCTGTAAACCTAGTTCATAGTTGTTAGTTTCCTTTAATGCCAAACAAACACATACCAATCGTTGGTTAGAAGGCGATCGCCGAATTCGTCCTCGCTTTCTCCCGTGTCGCTGGCTGTCGTGTCGTTTTCGTCGGTTTCGCTTGCATACGGTTCAAACCGATATTGCTCAATAGCTTCAGTTTCTTCTTCAATTTGGTTTTCGCTACCTGCCTCCACACTACAACCATCCGTTTCAATACATGCGTAATCTGTTGAATCGCTTAAGCCGCTGAAATCCGAGTCTGAATCCGAGCTAATGTCGCTATAGCTTGCTGTTCTTTCCGCCATGTTTGTTTGTGTTGGCATCACTATGTGACGTCACAGGAAAATGGACGGGTGTATATAACGATGGTTAAAATCAGGCACTTTGAAGCTTTTTTTTAGGGATATTGCGTGATGGGTAAAATTTTGAAAAAAACTTCGAAAAATATAATAAGCCACTGGGAACTGATTTTTAATGGTTTTAACAATTCTGAAATTGTGATAATGTTCCCCTTTAAGTACATAACTCCACAAGTGTTCGTTCATAGTTTTGATGTGACTATCTACAATGTAAATAGTCATGAAAATAAAGAAAACGCATTGAATGAGAAGGTGTGTCCAAACTTTTGGCCTCTACTGTACATGCTACTGACAAGAGAGACTCTCTCACACAGTAATATATGCGGTTTACAAGTACACAATCTTCAATTCATATCATCTGCTGTCCGCTCCAAGGTTTCTCATTGTCATCCCATTGGGTTGAATTTTTCTTTGCCCTGATGTGGGATCTGAGCCGATGATGTCGTTGTGGCTTGTGCAGCCCTTTGAGACACTTGTGATTTAGGGCTATATAAGTAAACATTGATTTATTGATGTTTATACTTACATCAGGTAATGTCAAAAGGTCATGAGCAATTCTATAAATGCTATTCCTGTGTCATACATTAAATATTTTATGACGGTTAATATTGTTAAAAATGTATTCAAAACATTGCTTGTACAGTAGGGATGTCCCGATCCAGGTTTTTGCACTTCCGATCCGATACCGATATTGTTTTTGCATTTCCGATCCGATACCGATACTGACCGATACTGGCCTATCCGAGCATGTATTAAAGTTTAAAGTTATTTAGCCTACTTAGTTGTCAGAATCATGTTGAAAAGGGTTTTAGTACTCTTGATAACAACTAGCCAGCTGAATTAGGGGAGTTTGAATAATACACAATGGTTGGTAACAAGAAACTGACCTGTTTATTCAAGGATAAACACAAAATAGACAAAATTATACATGACAAACAGAAATGGCATCATTGAACTAGGGCTGGGCGATATGGCCTTTTTTTAATATTGCGATATTTTAAGGCCATATTGCGATACACGATATATATCTCCATATTTTGCCTTAGCCTTGAATGAACACTTGATGCATATAATCACAGCAGTATGATGATTCTATGTGTTTTGATTGATTGATTGAGACTTTTATTAGTAGGTTGCACAGTGAAGTACATATTCCGTACAATTGACCACTAAATGGTAACACCCCAATAAGTGTTTCAACTTGTTTAAGTCAGGGTCCACTTAAATTGATTCATGATACAGATATATACTATCAGATATATACTATCATCATAATACAGTCATCATACAAGATAATCACATTGAATTATTTACATTATTTATAATCCAGGGTGTGGAGGGGGGCGCCGGATGTAAGTGTCAAAAAGACAGCCAAAAGAGTTTGATATGAGAATAAATCTAAAGTTAAAATATAGGGTAGAAATGCACCCATTTGCAGGAAATGTAGTCTTGATTTTCAAAATTTTCTTTCAAGGCTTGCATGTTACATTAAAACATTCTTCTTCATACTGCATTAATATATGCTATTTTTAAACTTTCATGCAGAGAAGGAAATCACAACTAAAAAAATCACTAATTTTTTCATACGGTGTTGATGTGGAAATTTTTGCCTCGGCATTTTGATGGTGTGGGCGTGTGTTACCGAATGGAGATAAGCGTCTCGACAGACGTCACAATATTTGTACAATGATGACGAAAACTGCTTTCTCTGTCGTGTCCGTGTGTCGAAAATTGTTATGCGCTTATTTTTTTATTCGATTTTGTGCGTGGCTTAGATTTGCTATGCGCAGAGGACGCTTAAACAGTGCGCAATTGCACAGGCGAGCACCTTGGAGGGAGCGTTGCTCGCACGGCTGCGCTAGCATCACAGCTAACGTTAGCCATGCTGCTACCTCTCTGCTCGGGGAGGACGTATACGTATGTGACGTATGACGTGACAGTATGTGACGTGTGTAAGAAGGTGCGCTTGCTGTCTGTGAGAGGGAGACACAGGAAAGAGTGAGAAGAGCCTGTCGTGTAATGCCAGCAGCTAAAAGCAACTGCGTCAGAATTCACAGAAATGTGGATGTGTTGAAGGTGTGCTGGAAAATGCGGAACGGAAATTACGGAGCAGCAGAAAAGTGGAATGTATTATTTAAATCGGTGCGTTGGAAAACACGGACCGGAGTTTTTTTTTTTAAACTGGATCTGGATCGGCATTTTCCCATGCCTTGCCGATACGCAATTTTTGGCAAATATCGGCAGCCGATCCGATCCAAATATCGGATCGGGACATCCCTATTGTATAGCAAAAGGTTTTCTCACGGTCACAGTTTGACTTTGGAACAAATTCATTCAATTTTCTTTATTTTGTATGGAAGAG
>NC_084564.2:41321357-41336357 GCF_033978685.3 Nerophis lumbriciformis
TCAATTTATGAAAGGTAGGTCTAAGTGAGATCTACATAGAGGTTTTTGTTTCATCTCTCTCCGACCTTCCCAGTGGGAGTTACAGGCAGTTTTGTCAGATTTTTCATCCGAGGAGCAGTTTTTTGTGCGTTTTATTAAGAAATTGCTGTAGAGCACAATTTTTAGATTTGGGGTTAGGTTTTTTCATTAGATCACAGTTTTAGCCAGTCCTGATGTGTGTGTTCAGTTTGGTGAGTTTTGAAGCATGTTAAGAGGGTCAAATTACAGCTCAAAGAGGCAAAAGTGACTGTTTTTAGTACTTTTTTGTCTTGAAGGGGGAATTGCCAACTTCCTGTTGATTTTAGCCCGAGAATGTACCATTATGAAAGTTAGGTCTGAGTCAGACCTACATAGAGGATTTTGTTTCATGTCTTTCCGACCTTCCTAGTGGGAGTTACAGGCAGTCTAGGTTTTTTTTCTTCCTAGGGGGCGCTAGAGCGCAATTTTGATTTTTGCAGTTTTTTTTTTTAATTAAAAGACAATTTTCGCAGGTCCTGATGTGTGGGTCAAATATGGTGAGTTTTGAAGCATGTTAAGTGGGTCAAATTAGTGCTCGAAGAGGCGGCGGAAGAATAAAGAAAAAAGAATAATAAAACCTTAGAATAACAATAGGTCCTTATGTCCCATTGCATAAGGACCCCCTTCGGGAGTCCTTTTGCAATGGGCCATTGCGGGCCCTAATAATAAAATAAATAATGATGAGGTGGCAACTTGTCCAGGGTGTACCCCGCCTTCCGCCCGAATGCAGCGGAGATAGGCCCCAGCACCCCCCGCGACCTCAAAAGGGACAAGCGGTAGAAAATGGATGGATGGATGGAAATAAATAATAGTCGGTGAAGTAAGTTACATTTCATATGGTGAGATGAGTAAGATTATTTTGAAGAAATGAACAGATGGATGGATGAGATAAATTCAGAATGTTTATCATGGTTCTTCTTTGTACTTTGTAAAACACTTTAAAGGGGAACATTATCACAATTTCAGAAGGGTTAAAACCATTAAAAATCAGTTCCCAGTGGCTTATTTTATTTTTCGAAGTTTTTTTCAAAATTTTACCCGTCACGCAATATCCCTAAAAAAAGCTTCAAAGTGCCTGATTTTATAAACAGCCGTCCATTTTCCTGTGACGTCACATAGTGATGCCAACACAAACAAACATGGCGGAAAGAACAGCAAGCTATAGCGACATTAGCTCGGATTCAGACTCGGATTTTAGCGATTCAACAGATTACGCATGTATTGAAACGGATGGTTGTAGTGTGGAGGCAGGTAGCGAAAACGAAATTGAAGAAGAAACTGAAGCTATTGAGCCATATCGGTTTGAACCGTATGCAAGCGAAACCGACGAAAACGACACGACAGCCAGCGACACGGGAGAAAGCGAGGACGAATTCGGCGATCGCCTTCTAACCAACGATTGGTATGTGTTTGTTTGGCATTAAAGGAAACTAACAACTATGAACTAGGTTTACAGCATATGAAATACATTTGGCAACAACATGCACTTTGAGAGTGCAGACAGCCCAATTTTCATCAATTAATATATTCTGTAGACATACCCTCATCCGCGCTCTTTTCCTGAAAGCTGATCTGTCCAGTTTTGGAGTTGATGTCAGCAGGCCAGGGAAGCTAGGGTCGATAGCTCGCTCGTCTGCGGGAACAAACTGCCGCCATTGCTTGCCGTGCTACCGAGGTCCTTTGTCCCTGAATTGCTCACACACTCCGGCAGATTCAATGGGGGTCTGGCGGCAGATTTCTTTGACTTTATGGTTGGAAATGCATCTGCTTTGAGTGTCGCAGGATATCCACACATTCTTGCCATCTCTGTCGTAGCATAGCTTTCGTCGGTAAAGTGTGCGGAACAAACATCCTAATTTCTTGCCACTTTGGCATCTTTGGGCCACTGGTGCAACTTGAATCCGTCCCTGTTCGTGTTGTTACACCCTCCGACAACACACCGACGAGGCATGATGTCTCCAAGGTACGGAAAACAGTCGAAAAAAACGGAAAATAACAGAGGTGATTTGACTCGGTGTTTGAGAAAATGGCTCATTGCTTCCCGATGTGACGTCACGTCCGAGAGCGAATATTAGAAAGGCGTTTAATTCGCCAAAATTCACCCATTTAGAGTTCGGAAATCGGTTAAAAAAATATATGGTCTTTTTTCTGCAACATCAAGGTACTGTATTTTCCGCACTATAAGGCGCACCTAAAAACCACAAATTTTCTCAAAAGCTGACAGTGCGCCTTATAATCCGGTGCGCCTTATATATGGGTTAATATTAATATTAATTTTCATAAAGTTTCGGTCTCGCAACTACGGTAAACAGCCGCCATTTTTTTTTCCCGTAGAAGAAGAAGAAGCGCGCGGTGCATGCTGGGATATGTGACGTTTCATTTCCATTTGTGTGTTTATGTAAAGACCCCAAAATGGCTCCTATTACCGTATTTTCCGCACTATAAGGCGCACCGGATTATTAGCCGCACCTTCAATGAATTACATATTTCATAACTTTGTCCACCAATAAGCCGCCCCGGATTATAAGCCGCGCCTACGCTGCGCTAAAGGGAATGTCAAAAAAACAGTCAGATAGTTCAGTCAAACTTTAATAATATATTGAAAACCAGCGTTCTAACAACTCTGTCCCAAAATGTACGCAAATGTGCAATCACAAACATAGTAAAATTCAAAATGGTGTAGAGCAATAGCAACATAATGTTGCTCGAACGTTAATGTCACAACACACAAAATAAACATAGCGCTCACCTTCTGAAGTTATTCTTCATTCGTAAATCCTTCGAATTCTTCGTCTTCGGTGTCCGAATTGAAAAGTTGCGCAAGCGTGGGATCCAAAATGGCCGGTTCCGTCTCGTCGAAGTCATCGGAGTCAGTGTCGCTGTTGTTGTCCAGTAGTTCTGTGAATCCTGCCTTCCGGAAAGCTCGGACCACAGTTGTGACCGAAATATCTGCCCAGGCATTTACGATCCACTGGCAAATGTTGGCGTATGTCGTCCGGCGCTGTCTGCCCGTCTTAGTGAAGGTGTGTTCGTCTTCGGAGCTGTGTGAAAAAAGCCACCCGGCCTCTTCGCGTAAACTTCCCTTAACCACTCGCTCATCTTTTCTTCATCCATCCATCCCTTCGAGTTAGCTTTTATGATGACGCCGGCTGGAAAGGTCTCTTTTGGCAAGGTCTTCCTTTTGAATATCACCATGGGTGGAAGTTTCTGGCCATTAGCATGGCAAGCTAGAACCACAGTGAAGGATGACTTCTCATTCCCTGTGGTGCGAATATTCACCGTACGTGCTCCCGTTCCACAGTGCGGTTCACAGGAATATCAGTTGCTGTGAAATACGGTAGTAATCCGTGTGCGGATGGAGAGATTGCGTCTTTTTATGAACCGGATCCTTGTCGCTTAGTAGGAGCCATTTTGTGGTCTTTACAGATGTAAACAGGAAATGAAACGTACGGTGATATCCGCGCGTTTTTTCTTCTTCTTCCGGGGGCGGGTGGTTGCTTACAGTAGAAGAAGAAGCGCTTCCTGTTCTATGGGGGCGGGTGCTTTCCTTGGCGGTTGCTTGCGTAGAAGAAGAAGCGCTTCCTGTTCTACCGGGAAAAAAGATGGCGGCTGTTTACCGAAGTTGCGAGATCGAAACTTTATGAAAATGAATCGTAATAAAGCGCACCGGGTTATAAGGCGCACTGTCAGGTTTTGAGAAAATTTGTGGTTTTTAGGTGCGCCTTATAGTGCGGAAAATATGGTAAGTGTGTTGTCTGTCTAATTATAAATAATGCAGACGAGGCGTGTTAACTGAGTTCTCAACGTTTACTCACAGCGTGCTCATAACCACATTCTAACTGCCAGCACATACAACAACGCTTCTCAGGGCTACCGCGCATGCTCGTCACTATCGTTGCATGCTGGGTAGTGTAGTTGTTATATTTGCTAGCTCATAACATCACATTAAGAGACACGCTTACGCGCTTAATTCAATACTCGCCGTCATTCCGGGTGGATTGACAAAAGACCTCCAGCCGCTAGATATTGGTGTCAACAGGGCATTCGAAGCTAGACTGCTAACTGCATGGGAACAATGGATGACAGAAGGCGAACACACCTTCACTAAGACAGGCAGACAGCGCCGGACGACATACGCCAACATCTGCCAGTGGATCGTAAATGCCTGGGCAGATATTTCGGTCACAACTGTGGTCCGAGCTTTCCGGAAGGCAGGATTCACAGAACTGCTGGACAACAGTGACACTGACTCCGATTACTTCGACGAGACGGAGCCGGCCATTTTGGATCCCACATTCGCCCAACTTTTCAATTCGGACACCGAAGGAGAAGAATTCGAGGGATTTATGAATGAAGAATAACTTCAGAAAGTGAGCGTTATGTTTATTTTGTGTGTTGTGACATTAACGTTCGAGCAACATTATGTTGCTATTGCTCTGCACTATTTTGAATTTTACTATGTTTGTGATTGCACATTTGCGTATATTTTGGGAGTGAACAGAGTTGTTAGAACGCTGGTTTTTAATATATTATTAAAGTTTGACTGACCTATCTGACTGTTTTTTTGACATTCCTTTAGCGCAGTTAGATGCGGCTTACAACACAGGGCGGCTTATAGGTGGACAAAGTTTTGAAATATGCCGTTCATTGAAGGCGCGGCTTATAACCCAGGGCGCCTTATGGTGCGGAAAATACGGTATATATTGACGCTTACATAGGTCTGGTGATAATGTTCCCCTTTAAGTTTGAAGAGTTTCTTGAAGTGGATCATATTAGTACATTGTTTGATCTCTTTGCTTAATCCATTCCATCATTTAATTCCACATATAGATATACTGAAGGTCTTAAGTGTTGTACGTGCGTACAAATGTTTTAAATTACATTTTTCTCTAAGATTATATTACTCCTCTTTTTTTGAGAAGAATTGTTGTATATTCTTGGCTAGCAGGTTATGGTTTGCTTTGTGTATAATTTTAGCTGTTTGTCGTGGAATTTCAGTATTTTTGATTCAATAAATAAAGTGTTTGTATGTTCTCTATATCCAACATGATGTATTATTATAACTGATCTTTTTTGCTGCACTCGGGCGGAAGGCAGGGTACACCCTGGACAAGTCGCCACCTCATCGCAGGGTCAACAGTTTAGATCTAAAAATATCCCCGTATGGATAGAGCCTTTGTCGGTGTGAAAACTGGATGACATGTACGAGCAGAAAGCTTGATGCTGGTGTCAGTACATACCTTGCAAACAGGCACGATCTCCACGGAGAACGTGCTCTTGTAGTTGTACGTGTTTGAGTGGATGTCATGAGATATGAGACGCTGGGATGTCTTTGATCTTGAGGAAGAAAAAAAATATTACAGACAACAATATGAACACAACTTCCTTGAAAGGTTTGATTGCAAATTATACAGGAAAATGCAATCGGATTGTGGAACCTTTTATTTTCTAATTATCTAAATACCTTAACCCTTGTGTACCGTATTTTCCGCACTATTAGCCGCACCTAAAAACCACAAATTTACTCAAAAGCTGACAGTGCGGCTTATAACCCGGTGCGCTTTATATATGGATTAATATTAAGATTCATTTTCATAAAGTTTCGGTCTCGCAACTACGGTAAACAGCCGCCATCTTTTTTCCCCGTAGAAGAGGAAGTGCTTCTTCTTCTACGCAAGCAACCGCCAAGGTAAGCACCCGCCCCCATAGAACAGGAAGCGCTTCTTCTTCTACTGTAAGCAACCACCCGCCCTGGTAGAAGAAGAAAAAGCGCGCGGATATTACGTTTCATTTCCTTTGTGTGTTTACATCTGTAAAGACCACAAAATGGCTCCTACTAAGCGACAGGTTTCCGGTTCATGAAAAGACGCAATCTCTCCATCCGCACACGGACTACTATTTCACAGCAACTGCCTAAAGACTTTCAAGAAAAGCTGGCTACTTTCCGTGCATATTGTAAAAACAAGATAGCTGAAAAAAAGATCCGGCCAGAGAACATTATCAACATGGACGAGGTTCCACTGACTTTTGATATTCCTGTGAACCGCACTGTGGATACAACGGGAGCACGTACGGTGAATATTCGCACCACAGGGAATGAGAAGTCATCCTTCACTGTGGTTCTAGCTTGCCATGCTAATGGCCAGAAACTTCCACCCATGGTGATATTCAAAAGGAAGACCTTGCCAAAAGAGACCTTTCCAGCCGGCGTCATCATAAAAGCTAACTCGAAGGGATGGATGGATGAAGAAAAGATGAGCGAGTGGTTAAGGTAAGTTTACGCGAAGAGGCCGGGTGGCTTTTTTCACGCAGCTCCGTCCATGTTGATATACGACTCCATGCGCGCCCACATCACGCTGGTTTTTAATATATTATTAAAGTTTGACTGACCTATCCGACTGTTTTTTTGACATTCCTTTAGCGCAGTTAGATGCGGCTTATAACACGGGGCGGCTTATAGGTGGACAAAGTTTTGAAATATGCCGTTCATTGAAGGCGCGGCTTTTAACCCAGGGCGGCTTATGGTGCGGAAAATACGGTAATGTTCATATTGTTGTTACTCAGCCAGCGTTTGTGGGTCTGATGGACCCGTTGCATTTTGTGGCTTTTAATGCCTCAAAATCAAACACTTTCATGTTAAAATACTGAACAGATCTTATCCCAATAAACATCTGTTCAGTATTTTAACATAAAAGTGTTTGATTGTGAGGCATTAAAAGCCACAAAATGCAACGGGTCCATCAGACCCACAAACGCTGGCTGAGTAACAACAATATGAACGTTGCACGGAAAATGTCTCTGCCAGTTTCTGCTGCATCCCACAGGGATTCTTCTTTTGTGTTTCTGCACCTGCGGTTCCCACACAAGGTTGCAACATTGTTTGTCAACACTGTCTGCTCTCATTTTCTCGCACATTTGACCCTCTGATGTTCTGTGTACTTACACTCTGTCCTCCTCCTGTCTAGGCCTGCTGTGTGTGTGTGTGTGTATGCGTGTGGTACACAGAACATCAATTTCCACACTTCTATTAGCCCTGGGTCCAGTGGACCCGGACATCTTATATGTAATATAAATGTGTAGGGGGGGTGTTTGGTGTGTGGTCATTAAATATGTATTCTGATATATGTTCTTCACAGAAAATGAACCAAAGTCAGTGAGTCTCAGTTTGAAAAATTACAAACCCTGTTTCCATATGAGTTGGGAAATTGTGTTAGATGTAAATATAAACGGAATACAATGATTTGCAAATCATTTTCAACCCATATTCAGTTGAATATGCTACAAAGACAACATATTTGATGTTCAAACTCATAAACATTTTTTTTTTTTTTGCAAATAATCATTAACTTTAGAATTTGATGCCAGCAACACGTGACAAAGAAGTTGGGAAAGGTGGCAATAAATACTGATAAAGTTGAGGAATGCTCATCAAACACTTATTTGGAACATCCCACAGGTGTGCAGGCTAATTGGGAACAGGTGGGTGCCATGATTGGGTATAAAAGTAGATTCACAGACAAGGATGGGGCGAGGGTCACCACTTTGTCAACAAATGCGTGAGCAAATTGTTGAACAGTTTAAGAAAAACCTTTCTCAACCAGCTATTGCAAGGAATTTAGGGATTTCACCATCTACGCTCCGTAATATCATCAAAGGGTTCAGAGAATCTGGAGAAATCACTGCACGTAAGCAGCTAAGCCTGTGACCTTCGATTTCTCAGGCTGTACTGCATCAACAAGCAACATCAGTGTGTAAAGGATATCACCACATGGGCTCAGGAACACTTCAGAAACCCACTGTCAGTAACTAAAGTTGGTCGCTACATCTGTAAGTGCAAGTTAAAACTCTCCTATGCAACGCGAAAACCGTTTATCAACAACACCCAGAAACGCCGTCGGCTTCGCTGGGCCTGAGCTCATCTAAGATGGACTGATGCAAAGTGGAAAAGTGTTCTGTGGTCTGACGAGTCCACATTTCAAATTGTTTTTGGAAACTGTGGACGTCGTGTCCTCCGGACCAAAGAGGAAAAGAACCATCGGGATTGTTATAGGCGCAAAGTTGAAAAGCCAGCATGTGTGAAAGGTATGGGGGTGTATTAGTGCCCAAGACATGGGTAACTTACACATCTGTGAAGGCACCATTAATGCTGAAAGGTACATACAGGTTTTGGAGCAAACATATGTTGCCATCCAAGCAATGTTACCATGGACGCCCCTGCTTATTTCAGCAAGATAATGCCAAGCCACGTGTTACATCTACGTGGCTTCATAGTAAAAGAGTGCGGGTACTAGACTGGCCTGCCTGTAGTCCAGACCTGTCTCCCATTGAAAATGTGTGGCGCATTATGAAGCCTAAAATAGCACAACGGAGACCCCCGGACTGTTGAACAACTTAAGCTGTACATCAAGCAAGAATGGGAAAGAATTCCACCCGAGAAGCTTCAAAAATGTGTCTCCTCAGTTCCCAAACGTTTACTGAGTGTTGTTAAAAGGAAAGGCCATGTAACACAGTGGTGAACATGCCCTTTCCCAACTACTTTGGCACGTGTTGCAGCCATGAAATTCTAAGTTAATTATTATTTGCAAAAACAAAATAAAGTTTATCAGTTTGAACATCAAATATGTTGTCTTTGTAGCATATTCAACTGAATATGGGTTGAAAAGGATTTGCAAATCATTGTATTCCGTTTATATACATCTAACACAATTTCCCAACTCATATGGAAACGGGGTTTGTAATTAATTTGATCATTTTCCTTTTAATAAAAAATGAAAACTGGTCCCACAGACCAGAACACCACGCAACTCCTGCCTAACAGATGGCGGGAGCTGCCATGCAAGGCCCTAACCACAACCATCAGGGGCAAGTATCTTGCCCAAGAACACAACGAATGTGATTAGGGTGGTGGAAAGCGGGGATCTAACCAGGAACCCTCAGGTTGCTGGCACGGCCGCTCTCCCAACCGACCCACGCCGAAATTGCCATGTCCATGTGCGTTTTATTCGTCTTACGCTTTTGAACAGGGTGCAAGAGGATTTCACTCTCTGGATCGCTCACAGCATGTTAGTTCAACAGCAGGATTAAATGAAAGGAGTGAATCCTCTTGTCGGCCTAAAGTCTCAGTGAGGGAATATTCCAGCTTCAAACCGAAAGAACAACATTAGCCTATCAACATGGACGAACAAGCCAGTCTGACAAATTCGTTCGAAAGAAATGGCAAAAAAGCCAAAAGCACCTGAAACAGTTTTTCCAAATGAGTAAAAAACGGCACTTGTTGTACTTAATGTTCAATATTTATAGTAGAGATGTCCGATAATGGCTTTTTTGACGATATCCGATATTGTCCAGCTCTTAATTACCGATTCCGATATCAAGCGATACCGATATATACAGTGGTGGAATGAACACATTATTATGCCTAATTTTGTTGTGATGCCCCGCTGGATGCATTAAACAATGTAACAAGGTTTTCCAAAATAAATCAACTCAAGTTATGGAAAAAAATGCCAACATGGCACTGCCATATTTATTATTGAAGTCACAAAGTGCATTATTTTTTTAAACATGCCTCAAAACAGCAGCTTGGAATTTGGGACATGCTCTCCCTGAGAGAGCAGGTGGAGGTTGAGGTGGGCGGGGGTATATTGTAGCGTCCTGGAAGAGTTAGTGCTGTAAGGGGTTCTGGGTACCGTATTTTCCGCACTATTAGCCGCACCTAAAAACCACAAATTTACTCAAAAGCTGACAGTGCGGCTTATAACCCGGTGCGCTTTATATATGGATTAATATTAAGATTCAATTTCATAAAGTTTCGGTCTCGCAACTACGGTAAACAGCCGCCATCTTTTTTCCCCGTAGAAGAGGAAGTGCTTCTTCTTCTACGCAAGCAACCGCCAAGGTAAGCACCCGCCCCCATAGAACAGGAAGCGCTTCTTCTTCTACTGTAAGCAACCACCCGCCCGCGTAGAAGAAGAAGAAGAAGCGCGCGGATATTACGTTTCATTTCCTTTGTGTGTTTACATCTGTAAAGACCACAAAATGGCTCCTACTAAGCGACAGGTTTCCGGTTCATGAAAAGACGCAATCTCTCCATCCGCACACGGACTACTATTTCACAGCAACTGCCTAAAGACTTTCAAGAAAAGCTGGCTACTTTCCGTGCATATTGTAAAAACAAGATAGCTGAAAAAAAGATCCGGCCAGAGAACATTATCAACATGGACGAGGTTCCACTGACTTTTGATATTACTGTGAACCGCACTGTGGATACAACGGGAGCACGTACGGTGAATATTCGCACCACAGGGAATGAGAAGTCATCCTTCACTGTGGTTCTAGCTTGCCATGCTAATGGCCAGAAACTTCCACCCATGGTGATATTCAAAAGGAAGACCTTGCCAAAAGAGACCTTTCCAGCCGGCGTCATCATAAAAGCTAACTCGAAGGGATGGATGGATGAAGGAAAGATGAGCGAGTGGTTAAGGGAAGTTTACGCGAAGAGGCCGGGTGGCTTTTTTCACGCAGCTCCGTCCATGTTGATATACGACTCCATGCGCGCCCACATCACGCTGGTTTTTAATATATTATTAAAGTTTGACTGACCTATCTGACTGTTTTTTTGACATTCCTTTAGCGCAGTTAGATGCGGCTTATAACACGGGGCGGCTTATAGGTGGACAAAGTTTTGAAATATGCCGTTCATTGAAGGCGCGGCTTATAACCCAGGGCGGCTTATGGTGCGGAAAATACGGTATTTGTTCTGTTGTGTTTATGTTGTGTTACCGTGCGGATGTTCTCCCGAAAAGTGTTTGTCATTCTTGTTTTGTGAGGGTTCACAGTCTGGCGCATATTTGTAACAGTGTTAAAGTTGTTTATACGGCCACCCTCAGGGGCCGTATAAGCCGTAGATATTATGTGATTGGGCCGGCACGCAAAGGCAGTGCCTTTAAGGCACGCTCCTAATATTGTTGTCTGGGTGGAAATAGGGAGAAATTCGGGATAATGGTTGCCCCAGGAGATTTTTGGGAGGGGCACTGAAATTCGGGAAAATCGGGAGGGTTAGCAAGTATGACTGGGAGACGCAACTGCTCTGTACTTCTCCCTACGTCCGTGTACCACTTCGTACAGCGGCGTTAAAAAGTCATAAATTGTACTTTTTGAAACCGATACCGATAATTTCCGATATTACATTTTAAAGCATTTATCGGCCAATAATATCGGCAGTCTGATATTATCGGACATGTCTAATTTATAGGGTTTTTTTGCTAACAGAGATTAAGGGTCCACTTTATTTTCAAACTACAATAGTAAAAAAAAAAAGTGTATTGCATAATTATTATTTCCACATTAGTTCTTGGTCACCTCTCTAACTAGACCAGGGGTCGGCAACCTTTACCAGTCAAAGAGCCATTTTGACCAGTTTCGCAAATTTTTTTTGAAATAACACTGCATACAAAGTAAGGCTGAAACGACGCGTCGACGTAGTCGACGTCATCGGTTACGTAAATACGTCGACGCCGTTTTTGTGCGTCGGCGCGTCGCATATTTACGTCACACTACTGTCATGGCGGAGCGCAAAGCAGACGATGCGAGCGAGGGGAAAAAAGCACGCCAAAAGTCGTCAAAAGTGTGGGAGTATTTCAATAAACGGCCTAATAATGTTGTTGTATGCACACTGTGTCGAGCGGAAATGGCCTATCATAGCAGCACAACGGCTATGAACGAACATTTGAAAAGAAAACCCCCGACAGCGTTCTTGCCATCACCATCAACAAGTCAATCGTCCGCGTGCGTATACGTTGTCATTATTACACAAAAACATGAATGTGTCATTTGTATCTGCGTTGTAAATTCATAAACTAAAGCACCGTTTCGCTCTGAGAGGCGCGTTTGGCGTGCCTGTTCAGTGTTTACAAAGACGCGCTCCTCTTTAACGCTGTGGAGAGGCGGCGGCGGCGAGCAAGCGGCGAGGTGGGGCGCGCCGGGAGCGACGCCGCAATCGTGCCCAGGTGCGCGATCCGCGCAGTTGGAAGAGAAAAGACTGTGTAAAATTAAAAGATTGTAAACCTGGCAAAGCCGTCTGGCGTTCAGTCTGTCGGTCCTGAAAGAACCCCACGGCACAAGACGTGTCACAAACGCTAACGTTAATTAGTTGTGCAAATACCTTTTACAACATTAACAGTTACATATACTATGTACAAACCAACAATTAACTTTCACTTTAATCATACTATCATTGTTGTGTTATTAAGCAAAATAAGCAATACTTTTACTTTTGTTGAAATGTTTACACTGTACACTTTTTTGTATTGGATGTTTAGCTTTATTTTTGCACATTTTAGCAAATAAGCAATACTTTTACTTTTGTTGAAATGTTTACACTTGTTACAGAATATTTCCGTTTTGCACTTTTTTGTATTGGATGTTTATCTTTATTTTTGCACATTTTAAAGCAAAATAAGCAATACTTTTACTTTTGAAATGCTTATACTATTCCAGAATATTAAGATTTGCACTGGATGTTTACTTTTATATTTGCACATTAAAAAGCAAATAAGCTACTTTTAATTTTGTTAAATGTTAAAAGTTTTAAATGTTTACATTGTTACAGAATATTTTGTCATGTTGTTGTCAATGTTGACTGAGTGGCCATACTTTTTTTTTTGTAAATAAAAGCCATGCCTTTTGAAAAAACTGGCCTACATTTATTTTTTCCTCTTCATTTTAAATTAAAAAAAAATCGGTAAAAGGAAAAATAATCTATAGATGAATCGAAAAAATAATCTATAGATTAACCGATTAATCGAAAAAAATACTCTATAGATTAATCGATAGAAAAATAATCGTTAGCTGCAGCCCTAATACAAAGTTTTCTTTTTGCTTTGTGCCATATATAAACCAGGGGTCTCAGACACACTGCCCACACCCTTATATGGAATATGAAAGCTGGTGCGGCACGCGGGTTTTAAATGAATGGCGCTTGTCAGCGCCATGCGTGCCGTGATGGTACAGCATATAGCGCCCGCTACAACCAGCGTGCCTGATCAGCCACACGTTATATGGTGTTTCCGCTTGCTCACGTAGGTGACAGCAAGGCATACTTGCTCAACAACCACACAGGTTACACTGACGGTGGCGGTATAAAAAAAAACTATAACACTCTTACTAATAATGCGCCACACTGTGAACCCACACCAAACAAGAATGACAAACACATTTCGGGAGAACATCTGCACAGTAACACAACATAAACACAACAGGACAAATACCCAGAATCCCATGCAGCCCTAACTCTTCCGGGATACATTATACACCCCCGCCCACCTCAACCGACGCACAGAGGGGGGAGGGGGTTGATGTGTGAGGGAGCAGGGTTGGGGTGGGGGCGGGGTTTGGTGGTAGCAGGGGTGTATAATGTAGCCCGGAAGAGTCGGGGCTGCATGGGATTCAGGATGTTTGTTCTGTTGTGTTTATGTTGTGTTAAGGTGCAGATGTTCTCCCGAAATGTGTTTGTCATTCTTGTTTGGTTTTGGTTCAAAGTGTGGCGCATTATTAGTAAGAGTGTTAAAGTTGTTTCATATGGTCACCGTCAGTGTAACCTGTGTGGCTGTTGACTAAGTATGCCTTGCTGTCACGTACGTGTGCAAGCAGAAGATGTATAATATATAACAAGTGTTGGGCTGGCTCACTGTTAATACAGATTGTAGAGAGCACCAAATGTTGTACCATCATGGCACGCCCTTATTAATAGCTGTAAGGGTGAAAATCGGTGAATATTAATCCCGCGAGTTTTCTGCGAGAGGCACTGAAATCCGAAAGTCTCACGGGAAAATTGGGGGGTTCAGCAAGTAAGCTGCTGAGCCGCATCAGAGTGATCAAAGAGCCGCATGCGGCTCCGGAGCCGCGGGTTGCCGACCCCCGAACTAGACTAAGGTGAATGCAGCAATGTACAGAGACATCCTGGATGGAAAACCAACGTTTCTCACCCAATCTGATGGAACTTGAGAGGTGCTGCAAAAGAGGAATGGGGAAAAATGCCCAAAGATGTTGTTGTTGTTGACTTTGGACTGACACGACATCAAGGCCGCGGAACAGAGACACACTGCAGGCTTACACACACACATGCGTCCACAAAAAAATATACGCCACACACACATACCCCACCCTCAATCCAACGCCCTTGACGCGAATCCCTTAGGGGTGATGGACGGATGGGCAGCGCCTGAAGAGCTGCAGCCTGCCACCGTGGCCCCCCACTCCCTCCCCTCTGTTGCTAGATATCTCGAGATGTACGTTGTAATATGTATACGTGCTTTGGAGGTTTTTTTTCCCACTCCAGACTGGGACCCTTAGGAGCCCAGTCTAGATTGTATTTTTTTTTTTTTTTACTCATCCTTCCCCAGCGTTGACCTTTTTCCTATCTTTTACGGGGCGCCTTGTGGCGACCCATCAGCGTTCCTGTTCTGTAACCCTGTACACTGTTTGTTTGTCTCATCTTGAACGGGTTTGTGCTGAAAACAAAGATTCGTTGTACTTGTGCAATGACAATACCGGTAAATACCTACCTAGATAGGTGTGCCAAGATTGTGGCAATCGTATTCAAAAAGACTTGAGGCTGTAATTGCTGCAAAAGTTGCATCAACAAAGTATTGAGCAAAACGTTTGTATACTTATGTACCGTATTTTTCGGACTATAAGTCGCAGTTTTTTTCATAGTTTGGCCGGGGGTGCGACTTATACTCAGAAGCGACTTACGTGTGAAATTATTAACACATTACCGTAAAATATCAAATAATATTATTTATCTCATTCACGTAAGAGACTAGACGTAAGAGATTTCATAGGATTTAGCGATTAGGAGTGACAGATTGTTTGGTAAACGTATAGCGCAGGGGTCGGCAACCCGCGGCTCCGGAGCCGCATGCGGCTCAGCAGCTTACTTGC